>NC_091963.1:151103060-151238060 GCF_031021105.1 Erythrolamprus reginae
ACAGCCGGTGAAATTGATTGGCAATCCGTGTTGCTTCCTAAATGGACAGCTTGATTTCACAGGAGTTTGATTTACTTGGAGTTACATTGTGTTGTTTAAGTGTTCCCTTTATTTTTTTTTGAGCAGTGTACATGAGATGGGTGCTAGTAAGAGGGAAACATTAGGACAGGGGACGGAAGGCATGCTGGTGCACTTATGCAGGCCCCTTACTGACCTCTTAGGAATTGGGAGAGGTCAACAGTGGACTATGGGTAAAGTTTGGGGGGTTAGGGGATGATACTACAGTGTCAGGTAGTGAGTTCCATGCATCAACTACTCGGTTACTAAAGTCGTATATCCTGCAGTCGAGTTTAGAGCAGTTTAAGTTTGTATCTGTTGTGTGCTTGTGTGTTGTTGTGGTTGAAGCTGAAGTAGTTGTTGACAGGAAAGACCTTGTAGCCGATGATTTTATGGGCTATGCTTAGGTCATGTTTAAGGCGACGTAGTTCTAAGCTTTCTAAACCTAGGATTGTAAGTCAGTGTTTCCCAACCTTGGCAACTTGAAGATATCTGGACTTCAATTCCCAGAATTCCCCAGCCAGCATTTGCTGGCTGGGGAATTCTGGGAGTTGAAGTCCAAATATGTTCAAGTTCCCAAGGTTGGGAAACACTGGCGTAGGGTATTGTGTTGCGAGTGGAGGAGTGGAGGGCTGAAGTGGAGGATATGACCCAGAAGTCTTCAGCAGCTGCACACACACACACACACACACACACACACACACACACACACACACACACAGCACCCTGCTTTATCTTTAAGGTCATCGGGCATCCTGTCTTTCTTTTTCAAAACCCTTCCTCCGGGTTCCTTCCTTTTGTCAAGCCCGCCACTCATTCACTTCTAAAGTGACATTAAAATATGAAAGCCCTGAAGAGATGGGGGGGAAGAGATTATTATTATTATTATTATTATTATTATTATTATTATTATTATTATGTAGATTTGTATGCTGCCCCTCTCCGCAGAGGGCCAAACAAAGGCCAAGGTTCAGCCCCCTCGGAGGGAAAGGCCGTCTCAACTAAGAAGCTTACCCTTCCCCCACCCCCCACCCCATGGGGCCAGGGGCTGAATCCCAGCTGGGCTTGGCTTCATTCAGCAGGACAAGAGAGTTGGCAGGGACAGCTTAGGGGTTTTGTAGTCCAACCCCCTGCGCAAGCAGGAAGGCAGACAAAACAGCTGTCTCTTCTTCAAAACCTCTGAGGTTTATTCCACCCACCCACCCCTTCTAATCTGAGATCCCATAAATCTTGAAAATGGGAAAATCCATCTCCAAAGCTTGGCTGAGAGGGACGTTTTATATATACAGAAACATAGAATCATAGAAGATTGATGGCAGAAAAAGCCCCCCTGGTCCATCTAGTCTGCCCTTATACTATTTCCTGTATTTTATCTTAGGATGGATATATGTTTATCCAAGGCATGTTTACATTCAGTTACTGTGGATTTATCTACCATGTCTGCTGGAAGTTTGTTCCAAGGATCTACTACTCTTTCAGTGAAATAATATTTTCTCACGTTGCTTTTGATCTTTCCCCCAACTAACTTCAAATTGTGTCCCCTTGTTCTTGTGTTCACTTTCCTACAGAAAGAGTATATATTAAATTCCATGCAGAGAAATGTAGAATCCTGCACCTAGGTAAGAAAACCCAAAGACATACATACAAACTGGGTGAAACCACAGTCAATAGCAGCGACTGCGAGAGGGATCTGAGTCTTCATGGACAACCAACTCAATAAGAGCCAGCAATGGACAGCAGCAGCCCAAAAGGCCAATACAATCCTGAGTTGCATTAACAGAGGGATACAATCTTGGCCTAGGGAGGTGCTAGTGTCACTCTAGAAAGCATTAGTTAGACCAGTGTTTCCCAATCTTGGCAACTTGAACATATTTGGACTTCAACTCCCAGAATTCCCCAGCCAGCAAATGCTGGCTGGGGAATTCTGGGAATTGAAGTCCAGATATCTTCAAGTTGCCAAGGTTGGGAAACACTGAGTTAGACCACAATTAGAGTCTTGCATCCAGTTTTAGTCACCACACTACAAAAAAGACACTCAAACTCTAGAGAAAGTACAGAAGAGAGCCCGGGTGGCGCAGCAGGTAGAGTGCTGTATTGCAGGCCACTGAAGCTGACTGTAGATCTATAGGTCAGCGGTTCAAATCTCATCACCGGCTCAAGGTTGACTCAGCCTTCCATCCTTCCGAGGTGGGTCAAATGAGGAGCAATATGGTTACGGCTCTGTTAAAAAGCTAACATCTTGTAAGCCGACCTGAGTCTAAGGAGAAGGGCGGCATAAAAATCGAATGAATGAATGAATGAATGAATGAATGAATGAATGGGGATGATAAAAAGACTGGAGACTATAACATACGAGGAAAGGTTGCGGGAACTGGGCATGGATAGTCTAGCAAAGAGAAGGACCAGGGGGGACATGAGAGCAGCGTTCCAATACTTGAGGAGTTGCCACAGAGAGGAGGGGGTCAGGCTGTTTTCCAAAGCCCCCAAAGGCCAGACAAGGAACAATGGATGGAAACTGACCAAGAGATTCAACCTGGAAATAAGGAGGAACTTTCTGACAGTAAGAGTGATCAACCAGTGGAACAGAGGTTGCCTGCGGGAGAGCTCCAACATTTACAACTTTCAAGAGAAGATTAAGAACATAAGAACATAAGAACCTAAGAAGAGCCCAGCTGAATGAGGCCAAAGCCCATCGAGTCCAGCATTCTGTGTCCCACAGTGCCCCCCCAACTGTCCATGGGGATCTCGAGGAGAAAGAGAATGCAAGACCCTCCTTTCCCTGGACCCCCAACAAATGGGACCCAAGGGAGCCCTGCCTGCCTCAACCCACACAGAGGCGGCACTTGGACATCCGTTTCAATCACCACCTATAATACACTCGGCATCCCTGAATCTATCTAATCCTGCCTTGAAGCTCTCCAGGCTGACAGCTGTCATGACCTCTTCTGGAAGGGAATCCCATCAACCAAGGACCCTCTGGGTGAAGAAACATTTCCCTTTATTTGTCCTCACTTTCTTACCTATGAACTTTAGGGAGGGGCCCCTCGTCCTAGTATTGTGTGATGGAGAAAATAATTTTTCTCCATCCACCTTTTCTATCCCATGCAGGATTTTATACCCTTCGATCAAGTCCCCCCTTAAACGCCGTCTTTCAAGGCTGAAGAGACCAAGGTGTTGCAACCTGATTTCCTAAGGGAGGGGCTCCATTTCCTTGATCATTCTTGTGGCTCTTTTTTGTACCTCTTCCAGTTCCATTCTATCCTTCTTGAGGTGAGGTGACCAGAACTGGACACAGGACTCCAAGTGTGGTCTCACCATCGATTTGTACAGAAGCAATACAACACTTACTAACTTATTTTCAATTCCCTTCCTAATCATGCCAAGCATGGAATTTGCTTTTTTTTACTGCTGCTGCGCACTGGGTTGATATCTTCATTGAGCTGTCCACTAAAACCCCAAGATCCCTTTCTTGGGTTGTCTCAGAAAGCTTGGTCCCCATCAGTTGGTAGGTATAATTGGGGTTCTTTGCCCTGATGTGTAAAACTTTGCACTTGTTTAGGTTAAAATGCATTTGCCACTTTGTCGCCCATTCACTCAATTTCCAGAGATCCTTCTGGAGCTCCCGACAATCAGTTTCACTTTTCACTACCCAGAACAATTTAGTGTCGTCAGCAAACTTTGCTACCTCACTATTTACTTCTACAGCCAGATCATTAATGAATAAACTAAAAAGTAAAGGTCCCAAAACTGAACCTTGGGGTACACCACTTCTCACTTCTTTCCATCCAGAGAATTGTCCATTTATTGTCACCCTTTGCTCCTGCAATATAGCCAGTTACCAATCCAGGACAAGACCTGTCCTCTAATTCCGTGGCTGAAGAGCTTTCTTAGGAGCCTTTGGTGAGGGACTTTGTCAAAGGCCTTTTGAAAGTCAAGATATACAATATCAACTAGGTCCCCATTATCTATGTATTTATTTACACCCTCAAAGAATTCTAACAAGTTAGTAGGACATGATTTGCCTTTGCAGAAACCATGTTGATTTTCTTTCAGCAATGCCTGTTTTTCTATGTGCCCAGTAATTTTATCTTTAATAAAATTATCTTTAATCCTCTTCAAGAAAGGATCCAGAGGTGATTCAGGAAATTATAGACCATTTCCTGAATCATCTCTGGATCCTTTCTTGAAGATTGGGGTTACATTTGCCTCCCTCCAATCCTCAGGTACAGTGCCTGATCTTAGAGAAAGATTATATATTTTAGCTAGCAGTTCAGCAATATCACACTTGAGTTCCTTGAGAACTCTAGGGTGGAAGCCATCTGGACCCGGCCATTTGTTGACATTTAGTTTAGAAAGGCATGCAAGAACATCTTCCTTGTTTATCTCTATCTGGTTTAATTCTTCTAATTCCCTCCCTGAGAAAACTAAATCAGTGGCAGCCAAATGCTCTCTATCCTCCTCAGTGAAAACCAATACAAAGAAGTCATTTAGCCTCATCTAGGCAGAGAAAAGAGAGGAGCGAGAAGGAGGGAGAGAGGAGAGAGACAGAAATGTAGAGGAAGAGAAACGAGAGAAAGAGACAGAGGGAGGGAGAGAGACAGAGGACAGAGAGAAGGAGGAAGTGAGGTAGAGCAGGGAGAGACATAAAGGGAGAGGGTGAGAGGGAGACGGGGGGGGGGATAAAATCCAACAAACATGTGGCTCCAGAAATACCACATAATAGAGGACAGACAGACATGGATTGCTGGCTTGCAGTTCACAACAAATATCAAGCTTAAGCGTTGGAAGTTCAATCCTAGGTAGAGGCAGATGTTAGTCCAACCCCCTGCTTTGGACAGGGGGTTGGACTAGATGACCTGCAGGGTACCTTCTGACTCTGTTTAATGTGGCCTGCGGGAAATGCTATTGCCCTCTGCTGAATTCTCCATGGTGTACGTGTGTGTGTGTGTGTTAATTTTAACAATATCCAGACGATTCTGCTGTTGCTTTCCCTAAGCCTCAAACCACACTAGGAGAAAGCAGCTAATCACCTTGGGAGATACTACCTATAGTATCTTCAAACTGTTGTGAGTGCTCCTTGTCTACCTCTGGTCGTCAGATTCTGAGGAGGATGAGCCAGGCCCCTCTGGAGACCCTAGACCAGGGGGGTTGCCAGATGAAGCAGAGAGCGACAGTGAGGGGGAAAGTGACTTGAGTGAGACTGAGGAACCACTAGAGGGGGCTGATGTGACAATGGGGGAGTGGTCCCAGTCAGAGGATGAGGAAGACATTAGAGTGGAAAGTCAGTGGATAGACCCTCACTATAGGAGATGGCTCAGAAGGCGAGAGGAGTTGCAGAGTAAAAGGTATTAGTGTATAGACTTAGCCTCTTTGGGGTGTGATGTCACTTCCAGGCAGTATAAAGGAAAAGAGCCGGGGTGGCGCAGCAGGTAGAGTGCTGTACTGCAGGCCACTGAAGCTGACTGCAGATCGGAAGGTCAGCGGTTCAAATCTCATCACCGGCTCAAGGTTGACTCAGCCTTCCATCCTTCCGCGGTGGGTCAAACGAGGACCCGGATTGTGGGGGCCATAGGCTGGGAGCTCTGTTAAAAAGTGCTATTGCTAACATGTTGTAAGCCGCCCTGAGTCTAAGGAGAAGGGCGGCATAAAAATTGAATAAATAAATAAAAAGCATTTTTGGAAATGGGGTGTGGAGATTCAACGTTATTCAATGGGAGAGATGTGAGACTAGGGGGGTGGGGGAGGGTGATTGAACAAGGCTTTAAAAGCATGATTTTTGCTTCCAAAAGACATTATCTGCTGGGTGCTTGTTGGCCAGATGAACAAATTCATACGCTTAAATGATAAATGGACTGTTATCTAAGAAATGCTGATTAAGCCGAGTTTGGCGCCTTTCCCGGACGTTGTTTATGTTTAGCTCCGGAAGAAAAAGATAACTCCTCTTCCCTTGCAGTTTAAAAAAATCTGCTTTTCGTTATGTGTGCACACATCAATAAAGAGTTCGATTTATTCATAAAATAAAGGACTTTTGAATCGGTGGGGTCCCTCCGAGGGCCATGCACAGAACACAAATACTACAGCATCTACAAAAGTCAAAACTGTCTGTTTGTGGATATGTCTGTGCTTTTGGAGGGAGGGAAAACAGGTTATACCTTCCGCCTCTGAATTACTTTAAGGATCACAGACAATTTAACAGATAAAGCCATCTGTTGTTTTACTCCTACAGAACGCACTCACAATCGTATCATGAGCACATGTTGTCATCCAGAAAACAGGTTTAGTTTATCTGATGGCAGAGGTCTCAGGATGGGCTCTATTATTATTATTATTATTATTATTATTATTATTATTATTATTATTATTATTTCCCTCTGCCTTCATTTTACTCCACACCCTGCCGGTTTTAACACTGCCTGCAAGGCCCTACTTGAGGTATGGGTCCCAAATCAACTCTCGCAAGCTTATTTGATATCCGAAGGTCAATAGCAGCAAGTCCCTCGGTAGTTGGGTGGCATACAAATCCAAATAAATAAATAAAATCCAAAATGGTGGTAGGAGGATGTGTACAGAACAAGGAGTTTCAAAAGAAGAGATTGTGGGGCTGAACTGTGGGGAGCGTGTTGGCTTTTCTGGTCGACGTTTCATGACCCAACTAGGGAACAGCATCAGTGCTAGAAAGGAATTGGGTTTGCAAGAAGGAGGGGGAGGAGAAAGAAGGAGGAAGGAGAAGAAGAAAAGAGGAGGAAGAGGAGGGCTGTAGGATCATTGTTGCTCTCTGAATTGGGCTGTTTCCTTGCTGACATTTTATGACCCAACTAGGGAACATCATCAGCGCTACAAAGCGAGGAGGTGTGCTCTCTGTTTGTATGTTGGTGGGAATTCTTCAATTGGGTATTCAATTGGGAATCCCTCAATTAGGAGGTGCCCCCCAGTAATCAGCATCTCCATAAGAAAAGATTAAACCCAGGATTAGTTATCAGGGTAGCTACCTAGCAGTAAACAAGATGCTGATCACGGTACTACTAACTGGAACAAACAAGTCCAAGAGTAAAAAAAGGCCAATTAAGGAACCACCGAAACCATTTGTAAGGTTGACAGGACAAACCAAAATCGATATAAACAGAGAGGTAGTCTTTCTAACACTGATGACTGTTCTCTAGTTGGGGCAAGAAAACAACCCAGTTCAGAGACCACCAAGGACTCCACAGTTCTTCCTCTGCCTCCTCCTCTCTGCCAACCCTCCTCCCTTCTAACATGATATTAACTAATTCGGTCAACAATGCCGTCTGGCGGGACCCAGGGGAAGAGCCTTCTCTCTGGTGGCCCCGACCCTCTGGAACCAGCTCCCCCCAAAGATCAGAATTGCCCCCACCCTCCTCGCCTTTTGTAAGGTCCTTAAAACCCAACTCTATCGTCAGGCATGGGGGAATTGAGATATTCCTTCCCCCCAGGGAAGGAATTTATGCATGGTATAAATATAATTGAGATATTCCTTCCCCCCAGGCCTATACAATTTATGCAAGGTATATTTGGGTGTATGCTTGGTTTTAATAAGGGTTTTTAGTTATTTTAAATATTATATTTGTCATATACTGTTTTATTATTGTTGTTAGCCACCCCGAGTCTACGGAGAGGGGCAGCAAACAAATCTAATAAATAAAAATAAATAAATAAGTCTTAAAAGTTGCCAAGTCTGAAGAGCTCCGGTCTACAGCAAAACAGTCAAGCTCAGAGAAGCACCCAAAGACCCCAATTAGTTAGTTAGTCCCTCCCTCACTCTCCTCCTCCCTCCATTCTGAAATCCCTTCCATTGTAGCACTGATACAATTCCCTAGTCGGGTCATGAAACGTCTGCCAGGAAAACCACCCAGCTGTGAGCATCCAGGACCATAAGGTCATTTTCCTCCCAGCAAACCTCATTTCCTTCCAGCACTGATGATGTTCCCAAGTTGGGTACTCAAACGTCTGCAAGAAAACCACCAAGCTCAGAGAGCACCAAGGACTTCCTCAGTCCTTTTTCAGCTCCTCCTCCTCCTCTCCTCCTTCACCCCTTTCTCCTCCTCCTCTCTGCAAACCCATTGCCTTCCATCGCTGATGATGTTATCTAGTTGGGTCCTCAAATGTTTGCAAGAAAACCCACCAGGCTCAGAAACAACCCCCTCCCCGAGGACCTCACAGTCCCTTTTCTCCTCCTCTTCCACTACCACCACCACCTCTTCTTCCCTGAAAAACCGCATTTCATTGGAGCACTGGTCATGTTCCCTAGTTGGGTCGTGAAACGTCTGCAAGAAAACCCACCTAGCTCAGAGTCCTTTTTCTCCTCTCCTCCTCCTGTCTGAACCTCCCCCCCCCATTTCTTTCCAGCACTGTTGTTCCATAGTTGGGTAATGAAATGTCTGCAAGAAACACCCCTCCCGCCATCTCAGAGAGCACCAAGGACCTCCAAAGACTTTTCCTCACCTTACTCCCATGCAGCCCTGATAATGTACCCTAGTCGGGTCATGAGACGCCTCCAAGAAAACCAAGCAGGGAAGCTTCAAAGGGGTGGGGGTGGGGGACTTGCCGCCTCTAAAGACCCTGCTGTCCAGAGAGAAACCTCCCAGCAGCCCCTCCAGCCCGCACTCTGCACGTCCTCAGAGGCGCCCTGCCCTGCCTCTCCTCTACTCACCGTGCGGGCCTGCCGTCGGAGCAGGTAGAGCAGGAAGCTCCAGAGCTTGGCGGCGAAGGCCAGGAAGGCCCGGAGGCCGAGCAGGCACTGCGAGCGCATCATCCCGCCGGCGGGGCCCGCCGCGCCCCCGGCCCGGCCCAGCTCCGCCAGTTTCCAGCGGGAGACGGAAGAGCAGGAGGAGGAGGAGGAGGACGGCAGGGCCCTCCGGTCAGCCCGTGCCCGCGGGCCCCGCCATCCCGGCTCCCCGTCGCCTCGTCCGCTCGCTCGCTTGAGGGGGAAAGCCGCTGGCACCCCCTCCCCCGCCGACGCTCGCCTCCGCTGCCAGAAAGGATAACTTCCGGGGACAACCGACCCAGCGCCCAGCGTCTGCTTCCGGGGCGCAGGAGGAGGGGGAAGGCGGGCGCGTCCAATTAGAAGGCGAGTGAGGAGGGGGCGGGGGCGGGAGGAAGCCGCGCATGCGCGCCTCCGCTTAATTTTTTTTAAAAAAATAAAGTAAAAAAGGAATTTGAAACCGAATGAGAGAATCGGAGCCGGCCACTCAGCGCGCGGTTCAGACGCGCAAGCGCAATCAAGGGGATTGGGATTTTTTTTAAAAAAAACAAGAAAAAGCGGAAACGCATGCGCGGAGAGTTCCCGCCTTCTTTACCTCACAAAGTTGAAGTCCCCCCCCCCCAAAAAAGCCCGTTTAAATTAAAATGCGAAAACGATTCTCGAACGTCCGCAATTTTTATGTTTTGCTTTCTGCTTAATTTGTAGATTTTTTTCCCCTACACTCAAAACAGGCTGGGTTTTGATACTAAGCTGATATTTAGGGGTGGTGGGCAACACTGCAGGACTGTTGTGAAGTGGGTTTCTTCCCCCCCCCCAACGATCAACATTCTTCTTCTCGATCCTGCAGTCCCTACGCAGCTGTTCCAAAGCATGTCAGGTCTTGAAACCCGGCCATTGCGTTAAGCATCCTTTGCACAAAATTTCTGCTTTTTGTCCACTAAAAAAAAATTCCTTTGTGTAAAGAACATTCTCTCGGTTTTTCCTTAAAATGAGCCCACAGGCTCTTTAACACTTTCCCAACTGTGGTCACTTTTAAGGACTGATGGACATCAACTCCCAGAATTCCCCCAGCCAGCTGGGTAGGGAATTCTGGGAGTTGAAGTCCACCTGTCTTAAGAGTTGTCAAGCTGAGGAAAGAAAATTATTCTAAGATGTTTATATTTTCGCCCTCCCCTCCCCCCAAAAAGTCATTTAATTTTCATCCACACCAGTGACTGTCAAAAATTTTATTTATTCCTTCAATTTTTATGCCACCCTTCTCCTTAGACTCAGGGCAGCTTACAACATGTTAGCAATAGCAGTTTTTAACAGAGCCAGAATCATGCCCTTATCACCTCGAGGTTTGACTACTGCAATGTTCTCTACATGGGGCTACCCTTGAAGAGTGTTCGGAAACTTCAGCTCGTGCAGAATGCAGCTGCGCGAGCAGTCTTGGGCCTTCCAAGAAATGCCCATATCTCGCCATCACTCCGCGGACTGCATTGGCTACCAATTTGTTTCCGGAGACAATTCAAAGTCTTGGTGATGACCTATAAAGCCCTACATGGCATAGGACCAGATTATCTCCGAGACCGCCTTCTGCCGCACGAATCCCAGCAACCGGTGAGGTCCCAGAGTTGGTCTCCTTAGGGTCCCGTCAACCAAACAATGTCGGCTGGCGGGACCTAGGGGAAGAGCCTTCTCTGTGGGGGGCCCGGCCCTGTGGAATCAGCTCCCCCCAGAGATTCGTACTGCCCCCACCCTCCTTGCCGTCCAAAAAAATTTAAAAACTCATCTTTGCCGCCAGGCCTGGGGTTCCTTAGACCTTCCCGCCTGACCAATGAATGCTTAGTTTGACTGCTGAATGAATGATATTGATAGTTTTTAATTAGAATTTTAATTGTTTTTTAAGGTATAATTGAATTGTTATTATTGTTTCCTGTTTTTCTGTATGTGCTATGAGCCGCCCAGAGTCCTCGGAGAGGGGCAGCATATAAATCCATTGTTTTATTTATTTTTATTTAAATAATATTAATTAATTAATTAATATTATTTAAATAAAAATAAATAAAATAATAAATACATTTCTATGTTTCTATAAATAAATAAATAAATATTGCCCCCCACAATCCAGGTTCTCATTTTACCCACCTCGGAAGGATGGAAGGCTGAGTCAACCTTGAGCCGGTGATGAGATTTGAACCGCTGATCTACAGTCAGCTTCAGTGGTCTGCAGTACAGCACTCTACCTACAGTACAGCACTCTACCTGCTGCGCCACAAAACCACTGCAAAATTTTAAAAACACACAAAAGGATACCAAACAAGGTGATGGTTTATTGTTTCAAAGTTCAGAGGAGCCACTGAGATAATCAAAGGCCTCGAGTTTAAAAAAAAACATGGGTTTGGCTAATCTAGAGAAAAGAATTGGGGGTTGAACCAATAGCAGTCTTTATTTATTTATTATTAGAGTTGGAAGGGACCTTGGTCATCTAGTCCAGTGTTTCCCAACCTTGGCAACTTGAAGATATCTGGACTTCAACTCCCAGAATTCCCCAGCCAGCAAATGCTGGCTGGAGAATTCTGGGAATTGAAGTCCAAATATCTTCAAGTTGCCAGAGTTGGGAAACACTGTTCTAGAGTACCAATGTCTCTTTTGTAGTGTGGTGACCAAAACTGGATGCAGAACTCTAGGTGTGGTCAAACTAGGGGATTATAGAGTGGTATTAGCACCTCCCTTGCCTTGGAGTGCATTCTTGTTTATGCAGCTCAAGATTGTGTTGGCTTTTTTAGCCACCACTGCGCAATGTTGGCTGATGTTTAGTTTGTTGTCCACTAAGACTCCAAGATCTCTCTCACATTCACTGCTGTTTAGTGTGTTTCCCCCCAGTTTGTATGTGTTTTGGGTTTTTCTTACCTGGGTGTAGGATCCTACTTTTCTCTGCATTAAATTTCATTTTGTTTGTTTGGGCCCATTGTCTAGATCCCCCTGCATCCTGAGCCTATCCTGAGCCTATCCTGAGCCTACTCCCGCCAGCTTGGTGTCACCTGCAAATTTATTTATTCATTAATTCATTAATTAATTAATTCATTCATTCATTGGATTTGTATGCCGCCCCTCTCCGTAGACTCGGGGCAGCCAACAACAGTAATAAAAACAGCATATAACAATCCAATATTAAAACAGTTATGATTTATACATGTATTTTTTTTTAAAAAAAATTGGAAATTAAATTGCATGTGATTCAGAATTCTATTTGAGCAGTATTTGCCTTGAACATTTTTCAACTAATAAAACAAAATAAAAGATACAGGGCTTTCATACATACACACTCCATGTCACATAAATAAATTATCCCTGCAATTAAAACAAAAAACATGGATAAATAGTATTACATCTGAATCAGTAATAAATTTTCTATTACAGAATAAAAATAAGCTAGAGATGTTACATTGAAACCATAGCACCAATTTATTTATTTATTCATTTATTTATTAAATTTGTATGCCGCCCCTCTCCGTAGACTCGGGGCGGCTCACAGCAGTGATAGAAACAATGTACAATACAAATCTAACAATACGAAGTTAAAAACCCATAATTTAAAAAACATGCACACAACACACCATACATAAATTATATAGGCTTGGGGAAGATATTTCAATTAGTTCCCCTTCTATTCCCTCATCTGAATCATTAATGAATATCTTGAAAAGTACTGGGCCTAGGACTGATCCGACTTCCATGTGGACATGGCCCCATTTAGGACTATTTGCTGTGTGCGGTTGGTCAGCCAGTTGCCAATCCAACTGGTAGTGTTGCTGTCTATCCCACTATTCTCTAGTTTGCGGAGTAATAGATTTTATTTATTTGACTCAGGGCGGCTTACAACATGTTAGTAATAGCACTTTTAAACAGAGCCAGCATACTGCCCCCACAATCCGGGTCCTCATTTGACCCACCTCGTCATCATGTCCAGCTCTGGACATTCAATAATTTTTCTAATTACCTCGTGTTCTTTTGGGACGCCTTCTTTCCAACTTTGTGCAAAAACAATTCTAGTAGCTACCAAGATACGATTTATCAAATATTGTGTGTCTTTTTTATATTTATGTGTAGTGATGCCTAGTAGGAAAAAATTTGGAGTTTTCCTAATTTTCTTTTAGCCATTTTTCCATTTTGTTCCAATATGATTTGGCTTTACATTTCCGCAGTTAGGGGAGGTGTTTGGAAACATTTTTGATAACCTGTTAGGGGGCAGATGCCATCTATAAAACCTTGATTCCTGGTTGATTCTTCCCATTTCTGAACATCACTGGGGGAGGAGTTCTGGGAATTCTGGAATCTTGAAGCTGTCAAGTTTGAAGTTTGTAAAAGGTGTACATGCTTTTAAAAAGTATACATGGCTGTGAAAAGTATTTTGCTACACTGGTATAGCTTTTTCCCTTGTTTTCCTCCTCTAAAATCTAGGTGTGGCTTATAAACCAGTGCATTTTATACACCAAAAATACGATGTTATTTGTCTCTAGGCGGCGGCAGGTCTGTTTCTTGATTTTTTCCCCCTAGTATTTTCCCTGGTATTGACATAAGGCTGATTTGTCTGTAGTTTCCTCGGTCGTTGGGTTTTTTTTGCCTTTTTTATAGATGGGGAGCACATGGGCTCATTTCCAATTATCTGGTAGTTCTCCTGTGAGCCATGATCTTTGGATGATGTGATAAAAGTGGTTGTTGAGCAATGACCTCTGCTCGTTCCGTTAGGACTCTGGAGTGAAGTCCACCTGGGTCCTGGAGATTTGTACATGTTGAGTTCTGACAGGTGATCTCTCATTGTCTTTTTGCCGATGTGGAGTTGAGTTCCAATTCTATGTGCGGCAGCTGTGTTATTGGTTTGTTGGTTTACAGCTTCTTTGTGAGTGAAGACAGTTGCAAAGAATGTTGAGTGGTTCTGCTTTAAGTCTGTTATTTCTTTTGCCATCTTCTCCTTTTAGTGGACCAACTGCTTCTTTTACTGTTTATGGATTGGAAGAAACTTTTCTTTAGTCTTCGATTTTTGTTGCTAGGCTTAGTTCATACTTCTTTACTTTTTTTGCATTTGCCTTTTTTTTACATTCAGTTTGTCTGTGAGATCTTTGTGTAACCATGCTGGTTTCTTTTTGGATTTTGTGTATTTCTTTTTCATTGGGAGGGTGCACACAAAAGGTCAAAGTCAGTAAAGCAGTCACGAAACACAACGATCAGATAATCCTCCTCAATGGTCAAACCCACAGGCTGCTCTTTATAGCAGCCTCACTAATGACCACAGCCCCACCCAACCACAGGTGGCCTCATTTTCTTTGATAATAATCTCTCAGTTGTTGTTGCCTATGCATCGCTCTCCGCATGCGTGGCTGTATCATTAACTCTTGTTCTGAATCCAAGGAGGAGAGAGATAATTGATCTCCTTCTGAGCTGTCTGCCCCACTCTCCTCCTCCCTGTCACTCATGTCTTCTTGGTCAGAGGAGCCTTCATCAGCCGATTCCACCGGGGGCAAAACAGGCCTGCAGCATGTGGATGTCTCCCCCACATCCACAGTCCTTGGGGCCGGAGCTGGGCCAGAGCTGACCACAACAGTTTCTAGAGGTTTTCTTCTCGTTACTTGCATCTCTGTGGCATTGTCATGGTCCTCAATATACAATACAGTCTTCCAATATTTGAGGGGCTGACCCCCAAAAGAAGGGCTCACTCGATTCTCCAAAGCCCCAGAAGACAGGAGGAGAAGCAACAGATGGAAGAAGGAGAGAAGCAACCTGGGGTGAAGGAAAAATTTCCTAACAGAGAAAGCAATTGGCCAGTGGAACAGCCTGCCACCAGATGTTGTGAATGCTCCAGCACTGGAGGTTTTTAAGAAGTTGTTGGATAACCATCCGTCTGAAGTAGTGCAGGGTTTCCTGCCTAAGCAGGGGTTGGACTAGAAGACCCCCAAGGGTCCCTGCCAGCTCACTCTGTTCTCTTGCATTAAGCGCCACACATTTTTCCTGTCTGGCTACAAATCTCTCCTCCCTCAAAAGGATGGGTGACCCACCGAATCTTTTCCCACCACCAGATCCTATCCGGGATCCAGAACCGATTTCCTGAAAGCCACTCCATCCCCCCCCCCTTTTTACTACTGTCCTTTCCCAGAGGAAGCAGCAAATCCGGACTCTTCTTCAGGTGGGTCCAGGTTCCGATTTGCCCCACTGGACCATTTCCCAGCGGCTGACTGGTTCTGCTCCCCCACAATCATCCCCAAGTGGCCAAGAAAAGCAGCCTTCCAGGAAGATACTCAAGGATTCCTCATCTGGGGAAACAGCTACCCCTCGTTTCGCCTTCACACGTCCAAGTCGTCATCAGGATCTTCATCGTCAAAGTCATCGGCAGCGTCCGGCTCGTAGTAAATTTTGCCTTCCTCTGTGGATGTCTGTAGCAGAGAGGACTTCCTGGGAGGGAGGGAGGGAGGGAGGGAGGGAGGGAGGGAGGGAGGGAGGAAGCAGAGGAGGGAAAAACGTATTCTATCATCACTTTCTTTCACACATTTCCATCCCTCCATCCTTTGTGGTCATTCATCACTGGAGGTTTTTGATGAACAGCTTGGAGAGCCATTTGCTTCTCCTGCTTCAGCAGTGGGGTTGGACTAGAAGACCTCCAGGATCCTTTCCAATTCTTTGATTCTATGGTCTGTTTATCTAACATCTCCCTCCCTCCCTCATCTATGTCTGCCTGTCTTTTTCTGTCGGCCACGTAGTTCTGTCTGTCTATATCTATGGTATCTACCATCTATGTATGTTTGTCTCTCTCTACTATCATCTATTTATGTCTGTCTGTCTGTCTGTCTCTCTCTCTCTCTCATCTATATTTGGATTTCATCTCTCTCTCCCTCTCCCTCTCTTATATCTAGGGCATCTATATCTATCATCTATGTACATCTGTCTGTCTGTCTTTCTATCGGACGGCCTATCTATCTATCTATCTATCTATCTATCTATCTATCTATCTATCTATCTATCTATCTCCATCCATCCTATATCTATCCATCTATCAGTTGTATCTGTCTATCTGTCCGTCTGTCCATCCATCCTATATGTATATATGTATCAGGTCTGTCTGTCTGTCTATCTCTCTATCTCTCCGGCTATCTATCTATCCGGCTATCTATCTATCTATCTATCTATCCATCCATCCATCCATCCATCCATCCATCCATCCATCCATCTCCATCCTATATCTATCCATCAGTTGTATCTATCTACCTACCTATCTACCTATCCAACTATCAGTTGTATCTATCTGTCTGTCTGTCCGTCCCTCCATCCATCCGTCCATCCTATATGTATATATCTATCAGGTCTGTCTGTCTGTTTATCTCTCTATCTCTCCGTCTATCTATCTATCTATCTATCTATCTATCTATCTATCTATCTATCTATCTATCTATCTATCTATCTATCTCCATCCATCCTATATCTATCCATCAGTTGTATCTATCTACCTACCTATCCAACTATCAGTTGTATCTATCTGTCTGTCTGTCTGTCCCTCCATCCTATATGTATATATCTATCAGGTCTGTCTGTCTGTCTGTCTATCTATCTCTCCGTCTATCTATCTATCTATCTAATCTATCTATCTATCTATCTATCTATCTATCTATCTATCTATCTATCTATCTATCTATCTATCTATCTATCTATCTATCTATCTATCTATCTATCTATCTATCTATCATCTATCTATCTATCTATCTATCATCTATCTATCTATCTATCTATCTATCTATCTATCTATCTATCTATCTCCTTCCATCCATCCTATATCTATCCATCTATCAGTTGTATCTATCTACCTACCTATCTACCTATCCACCTATCAGTTGTATCTATCTGTCTGTCTGTCCGTCCATCCATCCATCCTATATGTATATATCTATCAGGTCCGTCCGTCCGTCCGTCCATTCACCTACCTACCTACCTACCTACCTATCCATCCACCCACCACCACAACAACCCTGTGAGGTGGGCTGGGCTGAGAGAGGGAGTAATCCAGCATCTTTTGTGCTTAAGACAGGACTTGAACTCATCTCCTCCTGCTTTCTAACCTGATCCCTTCACCACTAGGCCAAATTGGCTCTTAAGGAACGGGCCAACTGAATGCAAATATATATAGTTTTAAACATAGTTTTCCACATGTGGACTTTGCCAATTAAATCTCGCCCTGTTAAACCTAAAGGCTGCCAAGTGGGCTCCATTTAACAGAGTGTCCCCCTACATTTAAGGCTCCTCCTGTCCTTCAATAGGAGCTTTTCTCCCGGCCAAATATTCTAAGGCACCTCGAGCCGTTTTGTGGAGCGAGTTGGGCAGCACATAAGTTTCAATCAGTGGGTCAATGAAACATTTGAGAGGAAAGCTCAGAGGAAAGAGATCGATAGAAGTCCTTACTTTTCCTCGCTGAACTGGTACGGGAGAGGCACCGATTCCCTGGCTTGGCGCTCGGCCTCCGTGAGACACAGGTTGAAGGTCAGACCAGCCGTCGGGTCAATCTGGAAAGATCCCAAAGATCAAAAGCGTTCATGGATCAAAGGAAAGGAAAGGAAAAAAGATTCTCCCTGTGCTGGAGCAGCCATCTTGGTAGGTTTCATTTAGCCCAGTGTTTTTAATAATAATAACAGAGTTGGAAGGGGCCCTGGAGGTCTTCTAGTCCAACCTCCTGCTTAGGCAGGAGACCCTACACTACTTCAGACAGGTGGTTATCTTCTTAAAAACTTTCAGTGTTGGAGCATTCACAGCTTCTGGAGGCAACTTCTGTTCCACTGGTTAATTTCTCCTTAGTTCCAAGTTGCTTCTCTCCTTGTTTAGTTTCCACCCATTGCTTCTTGTTCTGCCCTCAGGTGCTTTGCAGAATAGCTTGGCTCCTTCTTCTTTGTGGCAACCCCTGAGATATTGGAAGGCTACTATCATGCAACTGTTCGTCCTATGTTTTAGCCTCCAGTCTCCTAATCATCTTTGTCACTCTTCTCTGTACTTTTTCTAGAGTCTCAATGTCCTTTTGGGTAGAATGGGTGGAAAGTAAACAAGGAGAGAAGCAGATCCCAGCGACCAGTTAGGTCCCACAGAGTTGGCCTTCTCCAGGTCCCATCGACTAAACAATGCCGTCTGGTGGGACCCAGGGGAAGAGCCTTCTCTGTGGCAGCCCCGACCCTCTGGAATCAACTCCCCCCAGAGATCAGAGTTGCCCCCACCCTCCTTGCCTTTCGTAAGCTCCTTAAATGTGAACCAAGCACTCGTGTGCGGTTTCAGGCGATATCTGGGCATGCCCATCCGTATGACCTTTGAGGCACACAAGAAATACTACATAAACCGAACCTTGCTCCCAATTAAATCTGTCACGATCCCGAGGCACCTACCGCGGTGGTTTCCCGTCTTTCTTCGTCCACTGTGGACACACCTTTTGATGGCAGCTGGCCGAGAAAATTGAACCCAAAGCCCGGGAGGAGGCTGAAGAGTTCTGTCTGGGGAAGGAGGGGCAGAATGAGTGGGGGGCAAAGGGGATCCCAAGAACGCCACCCCAGCCTTCCTTGGCAAGCACAGTTCTCTTTGACTCAGAGGGATTCCTCAAACCTATGACCATGTCATCAGTTCGAGGATTTATAAGCCCAACAGGTCCACCCCTAACACAAGACTGCTGTCAATCGGGAACTGCTTTGACAGTCGTTAAGAGAATCTCCCTGCGGTCGTTAAATGAATCCGGCTTTCCTGTTCGACTCTGACGGGGTCGCAAAAGGGGATTGTGTGAAACCCTGCAGCTGTTGTATACGTGAAGCAGTTGCCAGGCGTTGCAATCACATGAGCGTGGGGAATGCGGCAAAGGTCATTAAGTGTGAAAAACAAAACTTTTTCACCCTCTTCCCCCCCCCCCCCAAGTATCATTGTAAGTTTGAGCGGTCACTAAATAAACTGTTGTAAGTGGAAATACGGCCCATATTTCCATTTAAAGTACTCAAGTTTTATGTCCCAATGCGATCTTTTAGACTTGTGTGTGTGTCTGTGTGTGCACGTGTGTGTGTGTGTGTGCAACCTTGGCAGCTTTTGAGACCTGCGGACTTCAACACCCAGAATTCCTCAGTCAGCCTGGCTGCCACCCAGCAGGGCGGGGTGGGAAGTGGGGGCAAGCTGGAATGCTAGTCCTCATGGTTACAACTGAGGGGTTTCCAAGCAAGAGAGGTGGCAAATCAATGGAATAATTATATCATGAAGAAACTGCCATTCAGCCTCCATTCGAGGAGAAATAGGTTCTTTCTCAGATGCTGAGATTGCACTTCATTTTTTATTTTTTTTTAATGATACTGAGACACTAATTATTACAATGTCACCTCAAGCAATTAAGGGCCTTAAAAAGTAATTAATCTCAGGGTCTATCTTCTATTATAAACTGTGTAAATCTATTTATCTATCATCTACCTACCTTTCCTTCCTTTTCTTCTCCTTCTCACCTCTCCTTCCTTCTCCCCTTCGCTCCTTCTTTCTATCCTTCCTTCCTTTTTCCCCCCTTCCCATCTCTCCTTCCTTCTTCTCCTCCCCATCTCTTCTTTTCTTTCCTTTCTTCCCTTTCTTCTTTTCCACCTGTTTTTCCTTCCTTCCTTCTCCTTCCCATCTCTTCCCTTTCTTCTCCTTCCCTCTTCTTCTCTTTCCCATCTCTCCTTTCTTTCTTAGCTTTCTTTCCTTTCTCTTCCCATCTCTCCTTCCTTCCTTGCTTCTTCTCTCTCCCATCTCTTTTCTTCCTTCTTCCTTCCTCCTTCCCATCTCTCCTTCTCTTTCCTTTCTTCCATTTCTTCTTTCCCATCTCTTTTTTCCTTCCTTCCCTTCCCCTCTCTTCCTTTTCCTTTTCTTCTCCTTCCCTCTTATTTTCCTTTCTATCTCCTCCTTTCTTTCTTCTCTTTCCCATCTCCCCTTTCTTCCCTCCCTCTCTCCCTCCCCTTTCTTCCCTCCCTCCCGTTCTCTTTCCATGCCTCTTTCTTTCCTTCCTATCTTCCTCCCTCCCTCCCTCTCTCCTTTATCAGTCAGGAAGTAAAAAACGCACCGCAGGGCGAAATTCCATTTCTTCGACACCCCCTCCTCATTTAGCGCTGGAGGAAAAGACATTTCCTGCCATTTCTGAGCCCAGAACCGAACCTTTGCCATATGCCTCAAAGGGAGCCCTTGTCTGGCCCAACTCACCTTTTGCAGAAACTGGTTCCCCTTCTTTCTATGGAGGACCACAGCGGTCTGGGGGGTCCCGTCCCCACCTCGTCGGCTCCCCTGTCCCGGCTGCAGGGTCACCACCAGGCGGGCGAGCGTCTTCAGCACGTCCAGCTGGGCAGGCGGATGCAAGTCCCTGTGGATGAGCGCCACGATCCGGACAATTTTCAGCCCTGGGGAGAAAAGGAGACGTCGAGGACACCCCAAGACTGGCCGTTCCTTCGAGCAGCCTCAGGGGTCACTCAGGACTCTTCCGTTTGCGGGCTTCCTGATGAATTCCAACCCCCACAAAAATCACTTCTTAGAAAATAAAACTCACTCTTTATTCACTCAAGCAATGAATGCAATGATAATAGAGTCTGCGTATTGCCCTCAACAATTTTGGGTCCTCATTTTAACAAATGTCGGAAGGAAGGAAGGAAGGAAGGAAGGAAGGAAGGAAGGAAGGAAGGAAGGAAGGAAGGAAGGAAAGAAAGAGAAGGAAGGAAAGAAAGAAAGAGAAGGAAGGAAGGAGAGAAGGAAGGAGGGAAGGAAAGAAGGAAGGAAGGAAAGAAGGAAGGTGGGAGGGGGGAAAGAAAGAAGGAAGGAAGGAGGGAAGGAAAGAAGAAAGGAAGGAAAGAAGGAAGGAAGGAAGGAAGACAGAGTCAACTTTGCGCCTGGTGAATTGTAGGCAGGCAGCCGTCAGTTAGCAGAAGCAGCCTGCAGTACTGCCTTCTAACCACTATGCCACCAACCTGCCCTCCCTCTACCCATGCCAATGCCCCCCCCCCCCATGCTTTGCTCACCAGCCGCGTTCGCTTTCCTGGGCAGCTGTGCCAACACTTGGCAGACGGAGGGAAAGGGGAGGCGGAGTAGCAGCCAGCTGAGGGAATCCAGCACGATCGTGGTGGACCCTCGCGAGGTCGTGGCCAGGCGGGATGCTAATTCCGAAGCAGAGAATTCTCCCAGGGTCAGGCCACTGCCCCTCCCGGACCAGCCCAGGGGATCTGGGAAAGCGTCGTGATACGAGATCCTGGCGGGAAGAGAGTTTACGGATCATCCTCAACTGAGCAAGACAGTTTTCTCTTGCTCACTTGAGACGTTTGTCGTGAGTTTCGCCTCATTTTACAACCTCTCAGATCACGTTGTTGAGTGAATCGGGCATCCCTTCCCCCTCCAGCCATTGCTTTGGCTTGTCAGAAACGTGCGACCGTCATAAAAGGTGTAACCTTTTCACGTCATTTGCTGGCAGGCCTGGGGCCATTGACGTTTTAATACCTTGACACTGCCCAATAAATGAATATTTGATTTTTGAAGCTGTGTGGTTGGTTTTTTTTAACTATGGGGATTTTATTTATTTATATATATAATTTAAAAACATTTTAAAAAACCGTTATTAAAGCAGACATATACACAAACATACCATGTATAAATTGTATAGGCCTAGGGGGAAAGGATGTCTCAATTCCCCCATGCCTGACGGCAGAGGTGGGTTTTAAGGAGTTTACAAAAGGCGAGGAGGGTGGGGGCAATTCTAATCTCTGGGGGGAGCTGGTTCCAAAGGGCCGGGGTCGCCCCAGAGAAGGCTTTTCCCCTGGGCCCCGCCAAACGACATTGTTTAGTTGATGGGACCTGGAGAAGGCCGACTCTGTGGGACCTAACCGATCGCTGGGATTCGTGCGGCAGAAGGCGGTCTCGCAGATAATCTGGTCCGGTGCCATGAAGGGCTTTATAGGTGATGACCAACACTTTGAATTGTGACCTGAAACTGATCAGCATGTTTGAGGAACCTAAATTGGCATAAATTTTAGACTGGTTCACATTGCCATTCCCTGCTTTCAAATATCTCTCTCTCTCTCTCTCAATCTCTCTCTCTCTCATACACACACAGACACACACACAAATAAACTTGAAACTTACCGAGAAGTCACTTCAGTGCTCATCCCAGCCTTGAATTCCAGTTCTGGGAGGTCGAAGCTGAGAACGTGGATGGATTCTGCCCTAAAGAAGAAAAGCAACGTAGCTCTTAGACTTATATACCGCTTCACAGGGATTCACAGCCCTCGCTAAGAGGTTGACAAAGCCAGCATGACTGTGCCCAGCCATCTGGTCCTCATTCAAACCATCTCAGAAGGAAGGAAGGAGAGGAGGCTCAGTCAATTTTCAGCTGACCAGGATCGAACTCCTCGCAGTTAGCGGCGAGTTAGCCTGCAATACTGCATTCTAACCACTGTGTTATCATGGCCCTTCCCTCCCTCCCTCCCCTTCCTTCCTTCCCTCCCTTTCCTTCCTTCCCTCCCTCCCCTTCCTTTCTTCCTTCCTATTCAGCCCTTAGACATAGACTGCTTCACAGTGCTTTGCAACCCTCTCCAAGTGATTTACAGAGTCAGCCTCTTGCCTCCCAACAATCTGAGTCTGACCTTGGAAGGACAGAAGGCTGAGCCAACCTTGAGCCTGGTGACATTTAAATTACCAAATTACAGGCAGCCGGCAGGCCTGAAGTGCTACGTTCTAACGACTGTGCCACCATGACTCTGTGGGCGCAATGTGGTTACAGACCAATTTTGCCCATCAAGTGCAGATGAGTCCACTCTATTGAGTTCCCTGTAGTTCACTACGGTTCTGAAGTTGGACCTTTAAAAAGCAAGACAGGAAATCGACTCATCTGAGTTGGGGCATTGGAGAAGGTGCCTGCATATTCGTTGGACAGAGGGCTCCCAGCTAAGAGGCAGCCCATCTATAGGCGGGCATAAATAATAATAATAATAATAATAATAATAATAATTATTATTATTATTATTATTATTATTATTATTATTATTATTAGATTTGTAAGCCGCCCCTCTCCAAAGACTCGGGGCGGCTCACAACAATAATAAAAACAATGTCACAGCGAAACAAACCTAATATTAAAAGAAGCATATAAAACCCTATCATATTTAAAACCAAACAACACATACATACCAAACATAAAATATAAAGAGTCTGGGGGAAGGTGTCTCAGCTCCCCCATGCCTGGCGATTTAGGGGGGTCTTGAGTAGTTTACGAAAGTCAAATAGGGTGGGGGCAGTTCTAATCTCTGGGGGGAGTTGATTCTAGAGGGCTGGGGCCGCCACAGAGAAGGCTCTTCCCCTGGGGCCTGCCAGACGACATTGTTTAGTCGACTGGACTCGGAGAAGGCCAACTCTGTGGGACCTTATCGGCCACTGAAATTCGTGCAGCAGAAGGCGGTCCGGAGATATTCTGGTCCAGTGCCATGTAGGGCTTTAAAGGTCATAACCAACACTTTGAATTGTGACCGGAAACTGATCGGTAGCCAGTGCAAGCCACGGAGTGTTGCAGAAATGTGGGCGAATCTGGGAAGCCCCATGATTGCTCTCGCAGCTGCATTCTACACGATCAGAAGTTTCCGAACACTTTTCAAGGGTAGCCCCATGTAGAGAGCGTTGCAGTAATCGAACCTCGAGGTGATGAGGGCATGAGTGACTGTGAGCAGTGACTCCCTGTCCAAATAGGGCCGCAACTGGTGCACCAGGCAAACGCCCCCCTCGCCACAGCCGAAAGATGTTTCTCTAATGTGAGCTGTGGATCGAGGAGGACACCCAAGTTGCGGACCCTCTCTGAGGGGGTCAATGACTCCCCTCCAGGGTGATGGATGGACAGATGGGATTGTCCTTGGGAGGCAGAACCCACAGCCACTCCGTCTTATCAGGGTTGAGCTTGAGTCTGTTGACACCCATCCAGACCCCAACAGCCTCCAGACACCGGCACATCACTTCCACTGCTTCACTGACTGGACATGGGGTGGAGATGTACAACTGGGTATCATCCGCATATTGATGATACCTCACCCCATGCCCTTGGATAATCTCACCCAGCGGTTTCATGTAGATATTGAATAGCAGGAGGGAGAGGACCGACCCCTGAGGCACCCCACAAGGGAGAGACCTCGAGGTCGACCTCTGACCCCCCACTAACACTGACTGCGACTGACCGGAGAGGTAGGAGGAGTGCCTCCCACTCCCAACCCCTCCAGCCGAAATATGGTGTATTCAAGGGAGCCTCCCACTCACCGCCGGGCAGCAGCTGCTACGAAGGTCTTCAGCAGGGAGTGGCCTTCACAAGCAACTGCATCTGCCAGATGGGAAAAAGCCAAGTCGAGTCTTTTGGGTTATGTCGTCTCCTTAGTTCGGGTTTAGCACAGTTCTTAATGATATTTTTATTCTGTGCTCTTTTAATCTTTTAACTATTTTTTTTACTTGTTTTATAACATTTCTGCACACAATGAAATGAAAATTGAAATGAAAAAATTAATGATTATTGGTTTATTTTGCTCATAAAATGCACACCCCTCCCCGTTTTTGTGAATTTTCTTCAATTTATAGAGTTTTGCCTGCAAAATGCATTCTATTTTACTAAAGTTGGTGTGGGATTGGTAGCTTGAACATTTCTGAATATAATGATATGAAAATTGAACTGAAAAAGATGATGCTTATTTGCTTATTTTGCACATAAGTTCATTTATATTTTTGTTATATTCAGAAATGTTCAAACTACCAATTCCACACTAACTTTAGTAAAATTGAACACATTGTGCAGGTTAAACTATCTATAAATTGAAAAAAGTTCACAAAAAAGGGGGGGGCTGCCTTTTATGATCAAAATAAACCAATAAGAATTAATTCTTTCAGTTCAATTTTTATATCATTGTGTGCAGAAATGTTCAGACTACTTTCCAAGTTAAAAAAGTTTTCAAATTGACCAAACATAAGCACTTCAAATGAAGAATTTTCCGTCCGGGTCAGGGTGACCTGGGAACAGAACTTTAGGGACATTTTTTTTCAGCAAGAAAGAAGCCCCCCACCCTAAAAAAAAATTCTCATAGAGAGAACCCATGAAATGATGCAAAGTCATGAAATTTCAAGTTTCAGATATGCAGGGAAAAAATTTTGCAGGGTGTCAAACTTTGATTTTGGATCTCACAGACCCGAACAGAACAGCAAGGTTAAATTTTGCGTTATTAATAAATAAAACAAACAAACAAAAAACTGGAAGGAAATTAAGATGAGTCAGGCAAAGTGCCTCTCTTGACCACTCACAAAAAACTGCTTTCTCCTGGACACTCCCTGATCTTTCTCAGCTGGGGAGGGGGGAAGGAACCCTGTAGTGGGTGGGATACCACTAGGAGATCCCCAGTAAGGGGGAATGGGAGGCCACTAGCAAAAGTCCTGCATGGTGATACACCTACGGGAGAATGGGAGGCCACCACCTGAAAGGGATGGAAGCCCACCAGGAGATCCCTTGCACACAATAAGACCACCCAATCCCTTCCAGGATGGATGAGATTGCCATCAGGAGACCCCTTGCCTGTAATAGGTGACCGTGCAAGAGGGATGGGAGGCCACTAGGAGATCCCCAGCAGGGTGGATGGGAGCAGAAGCAGGATCAGTAGAAGTCCTGCATGTGATAGCCATTAAAGGATACCCTATCGGAGAATGGAAGGCCACCAGGTGATTCCCTGCATGCAATGGACCATCAAGAGCTTCCCTGAAAGGGATGGGAGGCCACCAAGAGATACCCTGCACGCAATAAGAGCCCCAGATCCCTTCACAGGAAGAATGGGGGTGCCATCAGGAGAGCTCATAGAATATAATAGAATATAATAGAATTATTTATTGGCCAAGTGTGACTGGACACACAAGGAATTTGTCTTGGTGCATATGCTCTCAACGTCCATAAAATAAGATATACATTTGTCAAGAATCATGTGGTACGACACTTAATGATTGTCATAGGGGTCAAATAAGCAATGAAGAAGCAATATTAATAAAAATGTTAGGATGTAAGCAACAAGTTAGTCATACAGTCCTAAGTGGGAGGAAATGGCTGATAGGAATGATGAGAAAAACTAGTAGAAATAGAAGTGCAGACTTAGTAAAAAGTTTGACAGTGTTGAGGGAATTATCTGTTTAGCAGAGTGATGGCGTTCAGGAATCGTCTTGCAGAAGATAGACCTCTGTGCGGGGGGAGGGAGGCCACCAGGAGATCCCCCCCCCCGCATAAATGGGCCACCAGGAGATCCCCCAGCTGTCCCATAAAGGGGGCGCCGCTCCGCTGCAGCCGAGCAGGACTGGGTGGGGAAGCCTCGGGAGGAGCCCCCTCACCTTGGATGAGGAGCAGCCCTTCGGCCGCCCCGGACAGCAACGCTTCCACCATCCTTCCGCGGCTCCTTCTGCATAATCTGTCATCGCCCGCGCGCCCTGATAACGTCACAGCCCGCCTGAAGGGGATAAACTACACAAAGCCGCAGCGCCCCCTGCCGGTTGGCGCCGCCATCGCCTCTGAGGCGATAGGTGACTAACGGAGCGCGATTGGAATTTTTTTTTTTAAAGCGGAAAAACATCCCCCCCCCTTTCAAACTTTTAGGACACTTTCTCTTCAAAATGAATTGTGGGGGAGGGGGGGAAGACAGGTTTAGGCGTCATATTCGCCCTGCACCTCGCTAGGCCCACAGGGGGCACTACAAAGCTCATAGTGCGCGCGCGGGGAGAAGCGTGCTAGACGAGAAACGGCTTTCCCTTATCACATCCCACCATGGCGGCCATAAGTCCCCCAAAGACCCCCAGACGACCCTCTTCTCAGGGAAGCCCAAGCGGGAGACAGAAGTGTCGCAAACCCCTCCGCCGTCAAGCCGCGAACGCCGTTGCTAAGCCGAGCCAGGCCTGTTGTAAGGACGGCCGTCAAGCGCGGCCCAAGTCGTGAAAGACATCCCTCGAAAGGAGCCCCGTTGCTAGGCAGAGAGACAGGTCGTCAAGCCGGGCCGTCGAGCGCGAACTCGTTGCGAGGCAGAACGAAAGCGCAGCGTCGATGCTGGGCAGAGGCCTGTCGTAAAGCAGGGCCGTCAAGCACGGCGCCGTTGCTAGGCAGAACGAAAACGCAGCGTCGATGCGACGCAGAACGACCTGTCGTCCAGGAGGGCCATCAAGCACGGCGCCGTTGCTAGGCAGAGCGCAGCAAGGCCGTCCAGCGCGGCGGCGTCGCTACGCAGCGCGTCTCGTCGCCGAGCGCGGCCGTCAAGCGCGGCTCCGTTGCTAGGTCCGCCGAGAGCTCGGCCCCCGTCGCTAGGCAGCGCCGGCGGGTCGTCAAGCGCGGCCGTCCAGCGCCGCCAAGCGGGGCGGCGGCGCCATGCCCCTCTGCCGTAAAGCGCGGCCGGGCGCCCTGCTGCTGCGGGGGCCTGGTCGGGGCGGGATGCTGGGCGGCGGCGGGGGCGGCGGCGGGGCGGGCGGGGCGGGCGGGGGGACCTCCCCGCTGCCGCTGCTGCACCCGCGGACGGGCCGGCTGGTGACGGTGTCGCGGGGCGGGCGGAGCGCGGCTCGCTCGCAGCCCGGCCAGGAGTTCAACCACGGGCTGGTGCTGAGCCGGGAGCCCCTCGCCCCCGGAGCCCTCTTCACCGTCCGCATCGACCGCAAGGTCAGGGCCCTGGGGGGAGGGGAGGGGTCTCCCGGGGGTGATGGACGCGCCCTGTGGGAGCGGGGAGGACCTCGGGGGGAGGGGCTGCAGGAGGGGTCGAGGGGAGGGGGCCTTGGGGAGGGGGAGGCCCTGTGGGGGAGGGCAGAGCCTCGGGGGTCTCAGGGGAAGGGGCAAAGGGGGAAGGAATTGCGGGGAGGGGGGAGGACAGGGCCTGGGTCTCCAAATTAAGCAATTGGGGAAGGGGTCTTGGAGATGGAGAGATGCCCTGTGGCAGGGGGAGGACTTTGGGTCGCAGGCTGCAGAAGGGGAGCAAGGGATTTTGGACGCGCCCTGTGGGAGGGGGGAAGGACCTGGGTCGCAGGAGGGGAGCAGGGGGGCAAAGGGAGGAGGGATGGGGGGGGCTTGGGGATGGAAAGGACCTGGGGGAGGTTGTAGAAGGAGGAGAAGGGCAGGATAGGGTAGGGGTTCCTAGATGAAGACTGAAGCAATTGGGGAGGGGATCCTGGGAATGCAGATGGGAGCAGGGAGGACCTAGGTCGGGGGGGGGGTGTCGCAGGGGAAGGGTAGGGGCTGCAGGAGGGAAGCAGGGGGCAAAGAAAGGAGGAATTGGGGGGTCTTGAGGATGAAGAGGACCTGTGGGAGGGGGCAGAGCCTCAGGGGTCTCAGAGGAGGAAGGGGTAGAGGAGAAGGAATTGGGAGTCTTGGGGGTGGAGATGCTTTGTTGTGGTGGGGAGGAAGATCAGAAGGGCAGGATGGGGGAAGGGTCCCCAAATGAAGGCTGAAGCAATTGAGGAGGGGTTCTAGGAGATAGAGAGATGCCCTGTGGGAGGGGAAGGACTTTGGTGGGGCCGCAGGGGGACAAGGGAGGGAAGAATTGAGGGGAGGTCTTGGGGATGGAGAGATATCCTGTGGGAGAGGGGAGAGTGTTGGAGGTCTCAGAGGAGGGGACAGGCGGAGAAAAAGTTGGAGTCCTGAGGATGGACATGCCTTGTGGGGGTGAGGACCTTGGGGGTAGGGGCTGCAGGAGCGGCACAGGGGGTTGAGGGGAGGAGGAATTGGGGGAGTTGGGGGATGGAGAGCGCTGCAGGGAGGAGGAGAAGGGCAGGATAGGGGAGAGGTCCCCAAATGAAGGGTGGAGCAATTGGGGATGGAGGGGCATAGCCTCGGGGGGGGTCTCAGAGGAGGGGGCAAAGGGGGAAGACATTGGGGTTGCGGTGTGGAAGGGAGGAAGAGGGGAGGGGAAGGGGTCTCTTGAGGATGGATGTGCCCTGTGGGAGGTGGGAGGACTTTGGGGGGAGGTTGCAGGGGAAGGGGGGCTGCAGGAGGGGAGCAGGGGGGCAAGGAGAGGAAGAATTGAGGGGAGGTCTCCGGGATGGAGAGATGCCCTGTGGGAGGGGGAGAGCACTGGGGGTCAGGGGTGGGGGCAAAGGGAGAAGGAAGGGCAGGACAGAGGTCTCCAAATGAAGCTATTGGGGAGGGGGTCTTGGAGATGGAGAGATGCACTGTGGCAGGGGGAGGACTTTGGTGGGTCACGGGAAGGAGGGGAGCAGGGGGTCTTGAGGATGGAGATGCCCTGTGGTGGGTGGGAGAAAGAAAAGGGCAGGACAGGATGGGGAGGGGTCCCCAAATGAAGGCTGGAGCAATTGGGGTCTTGGGGATGTAGGTGTCCTGTGGGAGGGGGAAGACCCTGGAGGGGGTCACAGGGGTGGTGCTGCAGGTGGGCAAGGAGGGGATAAATTGGGTAGCGGGTCTTGGGGATGGAGAGATGCCCCATGAGAGGGGGGAGGAGAAGGGCAGGAGAGGGGAGGGGTCTCCAAATGAAGGCTGAAGCAATTGGCGAGGGGGGAGAGGCCCGGCAGGAGTGGGGCAGAGCCTCTGGGGGGGATTCAGAGAAGGGGACAGGAGAGGAATTGAGGGTCTTGGGGACAAAAATATGGTGTGGGAGATGGGAGACCTGGAGAAGGGGGATGCAGGAGGGGGGGTCCCCAAATAAAGGTGGAATCAGCAGGAGATTGAGGTCGGAGGTTTCCCTTCCTTCTGGGGGGCAGAAGAGACCCTGGAGGCGGGGGTTGCAGGGGAAGGGGCCGGAGGAAGGGAGGGAGTCCCCATAGGAAGTCTGAGCCAATGATTGGGGTCACTGGAGAGGGGCGAGCCAACCAGGTGGGGGAGTTTGGGGGGGCGACGGAATTGGGCTACTGCCTCCAAGTGGAATTGGGGAATGAGTGGAGCCTTGGGGATCGCACGGGAGGGGTCCCATGGGGAGGGGTCACCAAAATAAGTAGGAAATGGTCTTAAGTGAGAGCACAGCCTCAGGTCTCTTCTGCCTTGAAAGACGGCGTTGAAGGGGGGGGGGACTTGATTGAAGTGTATAAAATCCTGCATGGGATAGAAAAGGTGGATAGAGGACACAATACTAGGAGGAGGGGTCTCTCCCTAAAGCTCATAGGTAAGAAAGGGAGGACAAATCAAGGGAAATATTTCTTCACCCTGAGGGTCCTTGGTTGATGGGATTCCCTTCCAGAAGAGGTAATGACAGCTGTCAGCCTGGAGAGCTTCAAGGCAGGATGAGACAGATTCATGGATGCCAAGTGTATCATAGGTGGTGATTGAAACGGATGTCCAAGTGCCGCCTCTATGTTGGTTGAGGCAGGCAGGGTTCCCTTGGGTCCCATTTGTTGGGGGTCAGGGGAAAGGGAGGGTCTTGTCTTCTCTTTCTGCTCAAGATCCCCATGGACAATTGGGGGGGGCACTGTGGGGCACAGAATGCTGGACTAGGGGGGCTTTGGCCCCATTCAGCAGGGCTCTTAGGTTCTTATGTAGGGAAGGCAGGGAGAGAGCTAGAGATGCAGAACTGCCCCTCCCCTTCTGCCCCTCCCTCCCACCCATCTATTTCTTCCCAACCCCCATCCTTTTTCTCCTACGGCATCTCTCCAGGGTGCAAAGTGGGGGCGGGAGACCCCCAAAGACAGAGACCCCCCGCTTAGAAAACACTTCCAGGACCCAAGCTGGCTTTCTGAGACCTACCCCCACTCAAAAATATGACAGGGGAAGGGGGATGCAGGAGGGGGGTCCCCAAATAAATGCTGAGTCAGTGGGGGATTGAGGTCGGAGGCTTCCCTTCCTTCTGGGGGGCAGAAGAGACCCTGGAGGGGAGGGTTGCAGGGGAAGGGCCCATAGGACAGAATACCCTCTGTTGGAACTTTATGGCTCCCCCATCCCCAAATACGCCCCCTCCCGTTGAGGAGGGTCTGAGCTTCTTTTGCTGGTGCCGGGTGCGAATCACAACGGCCCTTAAATTGTCTTTCCCCTTCCTGTCCCCCTTCCCCGGCAGGTCAACTCGTGGAGCGGCTCCTTGGAGATCGGGCTGACGGCCCTGGACCCGAACCACCTGGACTTCCCCAGCAGCGCCACGGGCCTGAAGGGGGGGTCCTGGATCATCTCTGGCTGCTCCGTCCTGCGCGATGGGCGCTCCATCCTGGAGGAATACGGGCAGGACCTGGACCAGCTGGGCGAAGGCGACCGGGTCGGCATCCAGCGGACGACCAACGGGGAGCTGCGCCTCTGGGTCAACGGACAGGACTGCGGCGTGGCGGCCACGGGCATCCCTCCCCGCGTCTGGGCCGTGGTCGACCTGTACGGCAAGTGCACCCAGATCACCGTGGTGCCGGGGAACGCGGACGAAGCGGAAGAGGGAGCCTCCCGCGATGAAGGTACCCCGCCAAAGGACAGCGGAGGGTTTTTGTGGGGATGTGTGTAAGCGTTGAGAAAGCAGACAATAAAGTTGAATACTGTTACTTGTAATTTTATACTGTTGTAAGACGCCCTGAGTCCTTCGCGATTGGGCGGCATAGAAGTTGAATAGAATAGAATAGAATTTTATTTGCCAAGGTTGATTGGACACACAAGGAATTTGACATTGGTACATATGCTGTCCGTGTACGTAAAAGAAAAGAGACATTTGAATAGAATAGAATGGAATAAAGACTACAATAGAATATAGAATAGAATATACAAAAAAGAAGACAGAAGGAATTTGCCATTGGCACCTAGGCTCTCAGTGTACATAAAAGAAAAGAGACATTTGTCAAGAATAGAATAGAATACAACAGAATAGGTAATAGAATATACAATAGAGAATAGAAAAGAGAATAGAATAGAATTTTATTGGCCAAGGTTGATTGGACACACAAGGAATTTGCCATTGGCACAGAGGCTCTCAGTGTACATAAAAGAAAAGAGACATTTGTATAGAATAAAATAGAATGGAATGGAATAAAGACTAGAATAGAATATAGAAAAATAGAATAGAATAGAATATACAATAGAATAGAATAGAGAATAGAATAGAATGTACAATAAAAAATAGAAAAAAGAATAGAACAGAATAGAATTCTTTGTTGGCCAAGTGTGATTGGACACGCAAGGAATTTGCTATTGGCACATATGCTCTCAGTGTACGTAAAAGAAAAGAGACATTTGTCAAGAATAGAATAGTGATAGTGAACCTATGGCACAGTATCTGCTGGCACGTGAGCCCCGAGTCTTCGGAGAGGGGCGGCATACAAATCTAAGTAATAAATAAATAATAAATAAATTGCCCTCGCTCAGTTCCAGCGCGCATGTGTGTGCCGGCCAGCTGATTTTTGTCTCACACAGAGTCTCTGGGAGGGCATTTTTGGCCTCCAGAGAGCCCACTGGGGGATGGGGGAGGGCGTTTTTACCCTCCCCCGGCTCCAGGGAAGCCAGAGGAGGGGGAAACACGAGCCTACTGGGCCCACCAGAAGTTGGGAAACAGGCTGTTTCTGGCCTCCAGAGGGCCTCTGGGTGGGTGGGCAAAGCTGTTTTGGCCCTTCCCAGGCATTGGATTAGGGGTGCGGGCACTCATTGATTTGATTTGATTTGATTTGATTTGATTTGATTTGATTTGATTTGTATGCCGCCCCTCTCCGTAGACTCGGGATGGCTAACAACAGTAATAAAACAACATTTATTTATTTATTTATTATTTAGATTTGTATGCCGCCCCTCTCCGCAGACTCGGGGCGGCTCACAACAAAGTGACAAACATATAACAAATCTAATATTTAAAATAACTAAAAACTCTTATTAAAAACCAAACATACACACAAATATACCATGCATAAATTTTATAAGCCTAGGGGGAAGGAATATCTCAATTCCCCCATGCCTGACGACAGAGGTGGGTTTTAAGGAGCTTATGAAAGGCAAGGAGGGTGGGGGCAATTCTGATCTCTGGCGGGAGCTGGTTCCAGAGGGTCGGGGCCGCCACAGAGAAGGCTCTTCCCCTGGGACCCGCCAGATGACATTGTTTAGTCAACGGGACCCGGAGAAGGCCAACTCTGTAGGACCTAACTGGTCACTGGGATTCGTGCGGCAGAAGGTGGTCCCTGAGATATTCTGGTCCGATGCCATGAAGGGCTTTATAGGTCATAACCAACACTTTGCATTGTGACCGGAAACTGATCGGCAACCAATGCAGACTGCGGAGTGTTGGTGTGACATGGGCATATTTGGGAAAGCCCATGACTGCTCTCACAGATGCATTCTGCACGATCTGAAGTTTCCGAACACTTTTCAAAGGTAGCCCCATGTAGAGAGTGTTACAGTAGTCGAGCCTCGAGGTGATGAGGGCATGAGTGACTGTGAGCAGTGAGTCCCGGTCCAAATAGGGCCACAACTGGTGCACCAGGCGAACTTGGGTAAACGCCCCCCTCGCCACAGCTGAAAGATGTGCATGTCCACGCTGTTTCGGCACCTGATGAAAAAAAGGTTTGCCATCACTGGAATAGAATATATAATGGAATAGAACATAGAAAAATAGAATAGATTATACAATAGAGAATAGAAAAGAGAATAGAATAGAATTCTTTATTGGCCAAGTGTGGTTGGACACACTAGGAATTTGCCATTGGCACATATGCTCCCAGTGTACATAAAAGAAAAAAGACATTTGTCAAGAATAGAATATTATAGAATGGAATAGAATTTATTTCTTTATTTCTAGGCGCCCTTCTCCAGGGAGTTAGGGCATCTTACAGAATACAAAAGGAATACAAGGTAGATAGTTATAAAATCCAACCATAAAAGCTACATTTGAAATTCCAAACATTTAAAACCATTCAACTGACATTCATCATATCATAGTCTTCTACATGGAATGGAAAGGAATTGGAATGGAATGGAATAGAATAGAAGAAATTATGATGGATTGGAATTGAATAGAATAATAATAATAGAATAAAATAATTATAGAATAGAAGATAGAGTAGGAAAGGATAGAAAATTTAGAACAGAACAGAACAATAGACTAGAATAGAAGAGTAGAGTAGGATTGGATAGAAAATTAGAATAGAATATAACCTAGTCCAACCCCTTACTCAGGCAGGAAACCCTCCACTACTTCAGACAGATGGTTGTCCAACATCTGCATTAAAACTTCCAGTGTTGGAATATTCACAACTTCTGGAGGCAGGCAGTTCAATTGATTAACTGTTCTGACTGTTAGGAAATTTCTCCTTAGTCCTAAGTTGCTTCTCTCCTTGTTTAGTTACCACCCATTGCTTCTTGTTCTACCCTCCGGTGCTTTGGAGAATAGCTTGACTCTTCCTTCTTTGTGGCAACCCCTGAGATACTGGAACACTGCTATCCTGTCTCCCCTGGTCCTTCTTTTCATTAAACTAGACATAAACCCAGTTCCTGCAACTGTTCTTCATATGTTTTAGCCTCCAGGCCCCTAGTCCTCTTTGTTGCTCTTCTCTGCCCTCTTTCTAGAGTCTCAACATCCTTTTTTTATGTCATGGTGACCAAAACTGGATGCAGGATTCCAAGTGTGGCCTTATAAAATGGTATTAACCCTTCACGTGATCTTGAAAATAGCAAGGGCCACATGTGAATAGCGCCACCATTTTATTCCCACGCGCGAACGTTAGAAATCAGTGAACCTAGAGAAAGCACGGGGTGTCTTTCTCCAAATCTCTGCCTTCAACTTTGGGCTTGCCTATCATGGCAATTCCTCCAATTTAAGAAGAGTGGATATCAGCTTCCAGAATTCATTAAGGATTAATATATGTCGGCGTAGGCATAATTTGTATTTATTTATTTATTTTGTCATGTTTCCGTGGTGCACCTCGGAAGTGGTGAGAGTTGCAGGCAGTCAAATTACATTTTAATGTATGCCTGTTGAGGTACATTCATTTTTAAAAATAGTTTTTATTGAAATTTTAAAATTTTAAAGAAGACAATTACTTATTTATTTATTTTATTTATTTATTAGATTTGTATGCCGCCCCTCTCCGAAGATTCGGGGCAGCTCACAACAATAAAAAACAGTACAAATCCAATAGTTAAAAGAATTTAAAACCCATTAATATAAAAACAATCATACATCTCATACAAACCATGCATAAAACAGAATGGTACAGGGCAATCAATTTCTCCATGCCTGACGACAGAGATGTGCTTTAAAGAGTTTGCGAAAGGCAAGGAGGGTGGGGGCAGTCCTAATCTCCTGGGGGAGTTGATTCCAGAGGATCAGGGCCGCCACAGAGAAGTCTCTTCCCCTGGGTCCCGCCAGGCGACATTGTTTCGTCGACGGGACACGGAGAAGGCCAACTCTGTGGGACCTAACCTAAACATACAGACAAACAAAAAAAGAAAGAAAGAAACACATACACGTAACAATACTTGATGTACATTCAAAATGAGAAGTTTTTCTAAGCGTAAGGCCACATTTGCAATATTCTGCATCCACATTACCCCCCCAAAAAAGGTTGAGATTTTCAGAAAAAGCACCGAGAAGAGCAACTTGAGAGGATTAAATTTAGATTTTTTTAGATTTTATATTTAATTAACTGGATTTAAGATGTTATACATTGTTTTGTTATATGTGGTAAGCTGCCCCGAGTCCTCGGAGATGGGCGGCACAAAAATGCAATTAATAATAATAATTAAAGAGGCCTGGTGGGGATTAAACCTGGTGTGAACCAGGAAAGACGTCATGGACTCCATCTGTATAGTCTGGAGGACAGAAGGGAAAGGGGGGACACGATCGAAACATTTAAATATGATAAATATGATTTAGGGGTAGTGATTTCTGACAGTCTCAAAATGGGTGAACAGTGCAGTCAGGCGGTAGGGAAAGCAAGCAGGATGCTTGGCTGCATAGCTAGAGGTATAACAAGCAGGAAGAGGGAGATTATGATCCCACTATATAGAATGCTGGTGAGACCACATTTGGAATACTGTGTTCAGTTCTGGAGACCTCACCTACAAAAAGAGATGGATAAAATTGAATGGGTCCAAAGACGGGCTACAAGAATGGTGGAAGGTCTTAAGCATAAAACATATCAGGAAAGACTTCATGAACTCCATCTGTAGAGTCTGGAGGACAGAAGGAAAAGGGGGGACATGATCGAAACATTTAAATATATTAAAGGGTTAAATAAGGTCCAGGAGGGAAGTGTTTTTAATAGGAAAGTGAACACAAGAACAAGGGGACACAATCTGAAGTTAGTTGGGGGAAAGATCAAAAGCAACATGAGAAAATATTATTTTACTGAAAGAGTAGTAGATCCTTGGAACAAACTTCCAGCAGACGTGGTAGATAAATCCACAGTAACTGAATTTAAACATGCCTGGGATAAACATATATCCATCCTAAGATAAAATACAGAAAATAGTATAAGGGCAGACTAGATGGACCATGAGGTCTTTTTCTGCCGTCAGACTTCTATGTTTCTATGCTTCTATAAAGGGTTAAATAAGGTTCAGGAGGGAAGTGTTTTTAATAGGAAAACACAAGAACAAGGGGGCACAATCTGAGGTTAGTTGGGGGAAAGATCAAAAGCAACAGGAGAAAATATTATTTCACTGAAAGAGTAGTAGATGCTTGGAACACACTTCCAGCAGACGTGGTTGGTAAAACCACAGTAACTGAATTGAAACATGCCTGGGATAAACATAGATCCATCCTAAGATAAAATATAGGAAATAGTATAAGGGCAGACTAGATGGACCAGGAGGTCTTTTTCTGCTGTCAGTCTTCTGTGTTTCTATGTAGCCATGCTTGCAGGATTCGGATTTGGGGATAAAAAGGAGGAGGGGAGATGTGACAAGTCTTCCCATATTTGAAGGGCTGCCCCAAAGAAGGGGGGGGCACCTATTTTCCAAAAGCCTCTGAAGGCAGGACAAGAAACAACAGATGGAAACCCACCAAGGAGAGAAGTAACTTGGAATTGAGGAGGAATTTTCTGACCGTGAGAACAATTAGCCGGTGGAACTCCTTGCCACCAGAGGTTGTGGGCGCTCCAGCCATGGACGGGTTTTTTTTAAGAAGAGACGAGATAGGCATATCTCTGAGGTAGCATAGGGCGGTGAAACCTTTTCCTTGGGTGCCATAGGTTTTCCCTCATGGCTATAGGGTCTCCTGCCCTGAGTGGCGGCGGACTGGACTAGAAGACCTCCAAGGTCTCGTCCGGCTTTGGATTGATTGATTGATTGCCTTCTGGGAGTTTGGAATCCACCAGTCTTAAACACTAGTCTTTGAGAACTAACGTGGGGCGATTTGGGACGGAAGGAGGAGAAGTGAAAGGCCTGGGATTTTGGTAAGGAGACCACTTGCTGTCGATGTCGCCGGCTGGATATGCGCGATGGTTCATCCCCTATGGCTGTCTGGCGCTTTGGCACCTCTCTAAATACAGGTAGTCCTTGACTTGCGACCGTTTAGTGACCGAAGTTAACAACAGCATTGGGGGAAAAAAGTCACCCGTTAAAAAGTGGAAAATTAATAAAGAATATTTAAAAAGAAAAATGGCTGTGAGTCCGTTTTTTTCAGTGCCATTCTAACTATGGTCACTAAATAAACTGTCGTAAGTTGAGGACCGCCTGTAAAATGCAGCCATATTTAAGTCAATGCGTTAAACAAAGGCAATGTTCACTTTGTATCTCTGTGTGTCCATGTGCGTTTGGCCAAACGCTGGAAGTCAACACAGATTTGGGGCCAAAACGTCACCCGTTGTGGTCGTTAAGTTGAGAAACATACCCCCTCCCCTTTGTCCCCTCTCTCTAGCTCCAGCTTTCGGGGTGGGCAGAGGGAGGTCACGCCTGTTTTTCACACTTAACGGCCCCCTGGTAGCATCCCCGCATTTCCGTGATCCAAATTCAGACTCTTGGCTGCTGACTCGTCTTTATGACCGGGCGGGGGGGATGTAGGGGAAACTGGATTCACCTTTTGCGACCTCCTGGCGAACCGGATTTGCTTAACGGAACAGAGTACTCAAACATCAGAGCTTAATGAAGGCGGTGAGGAAAGTCGTTAGACTGGGTGGAAGCTCACTTTGCGGTCGCCTCGCTTTGAGACTAAAATGTTCAGCTCGGCAGCGGTCGTAAGTCGAGGACTGTCTCTATCAGGAGTTGGGAAGGGAGGGCAGGGAAGGGTCTGCATTTTAAGGGTGGGTCTGGGCGCCCAGCGGGTAACCAAGCCCAGTTGAAGAACGGGGTCCCTCTCCTGGGGTCCCATACGGAACCGTCTTTTGCAACAATCTCTGCCCTCCTGGGGTTCTTGGCTGCCCCTTCAGGACCTTAAGCCAGGATTCTTGGCTTGTTCCCTGGAAACGTGGCCTGTGGCAGCGCAAGGAATAGCCTTCTTCTCACCTTCCTCCTCCTCCTTCTCTCTAGCCCTGGAAGCGCCTTGCAACCAAAGTCGGCCCGATAAATTCCCCAACAGCCTGGAAACGGAGAACGGTGAGTTGCCTGAAATAAGGGGGAGACGGGGAGGAATAATAATAATTTGTACGTTTTCCAGCAGCGGGCTAGGCGTCTTCCCACCCTTACAATTGTTAAACACGTTTGACGTGGTTTTTACATTCCCCCCCCCTTACCTGCTTTTATTGAGAGCTGCCCTGAACCCACTTGGATAAATAAATAAATATTCCGATAATTCAAAAGTAGGGAACCTACGTAAGGCTTCCTCCTGTTCCTCTCTCTCCCCCTCCTCAAAACGACAACCCTGTGAGGTGGGTTGGACTCCAGAGAGAGAGTCTGCCCAACGTTACCTAGATACCTGTGACTCAGTTTCCTTGTCTAAGACGGGAGTAGAACTCCCGATCTCCTGGTGATTGGCCCATAGTCACCCAGTCTGCTTTCAGGCTGTGGGCGAGACTTGAACTCACCGTCTCCTGACTATTCATTCATTCAATTTTTATGCCGCCGTTCCCAAGGGAATCTGGGCAACTCTTAATTGGCCCAAAGGCGAGGCTAGAACTTACTATCTCCTAGTGATTGGCCCAAAGTCACCCAGCCAGTTGTCATCTTAAAGTGGGACTAGAACTTACTATCTCCTGGTGATTGGCCCAAAGTAGACCCCGCCAGCTCATGGGACTAGAATTCTTGTAGCTGGAGCAGACTCGCTTCTGATTTGAATGACCCAAGCCTAAAATGGGGGAGGGGGAGAGAGCTATCTTTGCCCCGATCGGAAAACCCCCCTTCCTTTCCAAGATGGGCAACCAGGGCTGGAATCCACAACCACGCGCATTGACACTCCCCCCCCCCCCGAAACGCCCTCCCCTCGTAGGCTTCTCCAGCATGGAGCTCTCGGAGGTGGTGAGCAACGCCATCCTCTCGGCTTACAACGGGAGCCTCCTGAACGTCAACCTGGGCAGCCCCCCCTCGGGTTCTCCCCCCAGCGGAGCGCCCCCCATGACCTCCAACGACGCCCTGCTCTTCCACGAGAAGTGCGGCACCCTCATCAAGCTCAGCAACAACAACAAGACAGCCGAGAGGCGCCGGCCGCTGGACGAGTTCAACAACGGCGTGGTCATGACCAACCGCCCGCTACGGGACAACGAGATGTTTGAGGTAAGGGGGAAACTAGAACTCCCAGTCTCCTGGTGTTTTGCCTAAACTCACCTAGCTGGTTTTTCTAAGGTGAAACTAGAATTCCCAGTCTCCCGGTGTTTTGCCTAAACTCACCTAGCTGGTTTTTCTAAGGTGAAACTAGAATTCCCAGTCTCCCGGTGTTTTGCCTAAACTCACCTAGCTGGTTTTTCTAAGGTGAAACTAGAATTCCCAGTCTCCCGGTGTTTTGCCCAAAGTCACTTAGCTGGTTTTTCTAAGGTGAAACTAGAATTCCCAGTCTCTTCAATCAATTTCATACATTTTTTTCAGTGCATCATAAATAATCTATTGTTCACTAATTTGATTTTTATAACCAAAGTATTGGATTTTAGAAAAACAAATTTTAATGCAATGGGAGAATATTTAGATAATGAATTAAAGGGGAGGGATAAAATGGCAGGAGCGAGCATCCAGTGGACTGTATTAAAAAAGGCCATCTTAAAAGCCACTGGACTGTATATAAGACAAATAACTAAAGGTAAAAGGAAGAAGAAACCGCTATGGCTTAGCAATGATGTAAGGGCTATAGTCAATGAAAAAAAGGCTGCCTTTAGGAGGTATAAAGAGTCTGGAAGTATAGCTGATAGGGAGGTATATAAAATGAGACAGAAGGAGGAGAAACAGATAATATATGCTGCTAAAGCCTCAAAAGAGGAAGAAATTGCCAAATCTGTAAAGAAGGGGGATAAAACCTTCTTCAGATATATTAGTGATAAGAAGAAGAAAAACTGCGGCATCACGAAGCTTAGTACCGGGAAAAATACATGCATTAATGGGAATAAGGAGATCGCTGACCATTTCAATAGCTACTTCTGTTCAGTTTTCTCAAAAGACACCTTACAAAATAATACTATAGAGGGATATAGCATTGCTTCCAGCTGTACGGATTCAGCTCCAGTGATCTTAGAAGCCGATGTCTTAGAAGAACTTGAACGATTAAAGATAAATAAGGCAATGGGTCCAGATGGCATCTACCCCAGAGTTCTTAAAGAACTCAGATCTGTCATTACTACCCCCCTGACTGATTTGTTTAACCAATCCTTGTTAACAGGAGAAGTTCCTGAGGATTGGAGAATGGCCAGTGTTGTGCCTATCCACAAGAAGGGCAGTAGAGAAGAAGCTGGTAACTACAGGCCAGTTAGCTTGACATCAGTTGTAGTTAAAATGATGGAGACTCTACTCAAAAAGAGGATAAATCAGCACCTAAAAAACAATAACTTATTAGACCCAAATCAGCATGGCTTTACTGAAGGCAAATCGTGTCAGACTAATCTCATTGATTTCTTTGACTGTGTCACAAAGGTGTTGGATGAAGGTGGTGCCGTGGATATTGCCTACCTGGACTTCAGCAAAGCCTTTGATACGGTTCCACATAAAGAGCTGATAGATAAATTAGTGAAGATTGGACTTAATCCCTGGATAGTTCAATGGATTTGCAGCTGGCTGAAGCGTAGACATCAGAGAGTTATTGTTAATGGCGAGTATTCTGAGCAGAGTCAGGTTACAAGCGGTGTGCCACAAGGGTCTGTTCTGGGTTCTATTCTTTTTAATATCTTTGTGAGTGACATAGGGGAAGGTTTGGTAGGGAAGGTTTGCCTATTTGCCGATGACTCTAAAGTGTGCAATAGGGTTGATATTCCTGGAGGCGTCTGTAATATGGTAAATGATTTAGCTTTACTAGATAAATGGTCTAAGCAATGGAAACTGCAGTTTAATGTTTCCAAATGTAAAATAATGCACTTGGGGAAAAGGAATCCTCAATCTGAGTATTGTATTGGCAGTTCTGTGTTGGCAAATACTTCAAAAGAAAAGGATTTAGGAGTAGTGATTTCTGACAGTCTCAAAATGGGTGAACAGTGCAGTCAGGCGGTAGGGAAAGCAAGTAGGATGCTTGGCTGCATAGCTAGAGGTATAACAAGCAGGAAGAGGGAGATTATGATCCCACTATATAGAATGCTGGTGAGACCACATTTGGAATACTGTGTTCAGTTCTGGAGACCTCACCTACAAAAAGATATTGACAAAATTGAACGGGTCCAAAGACGGGCTACAAGAATGGTGGAAGGTCTGAAGCATAAAACGTATCAGGAAAGACTTCATGAACTCAACCTGTAGAGTCTGGAGGACAGAAGGAAAAGGGGGGACATGATCGAAACATTTAAATATGTTAAAGGTTTCAATAAGGTTCAGGAGGGAAGTGTTTTTAATAGGAAAGTGAACCCAAGAACAAGGGGACACAATCTGAAGTTAGTTGGGGGAAAGATCAAAAGCAACATGAGAAAATATTATTTTACTGAAAGAGTAGTAGATCCTTGGAACAAACTTCCAGCAGACGTGGTAGATAAATCCACAGTAACTGAATTTAAACATGCCTGGGATAAACATATATCCATCCTAAGATAAAATACAGAAAATAGTATAAGGGCAGACTAGATGGACCATGAGGTCTTTTTCTGCCGTCAGACTTCTATGTTTCTATGTTTCTATTATAAATCTTTCAAAACCATCTCTGTTTTTATATGCCAATTTTACAACTTGCTTTATTAATATACAGTACTTCTTTAAAAGTATCTCTATTCTTATATTCCAATTTTACTTATCAAATTCAACTTGCTTTATTTGTTCATTTCAATAAAACTAATTAAGCTTATTTTAATATAATCAACCAACCAACCTAATATTTCCTTAATACATTCATTCAAATTGTCTGAACCTATTTTAGTATATTCAACGAATCAAATATTTCCCAAAATTCTAAGCATATTTAATACATTTCATTAATTTCAGTTAAACTAATTTTAATACAATCAATAAACCTAATATTTCCATAAATTCCACACATCAAATCCTAAATAAGACATCTAATAAAAGCTGATAATTAGAAATTAGTCTACATCTAATCAACCATTTTCGTAATCGCAACCCTTCTCATAATCCCAGGTCTCTTGTGTAAATCCAAATTTAAACTTCTTTCTAGTCATTTTATATCCCCATTTCCTTCCCTTTCGTTTTTTATTCTGTCTCCTTCCCTTCCTTAAAAATCCCAACAGATCAATTTTATTTTTAACTCCTCTTTTATTCTGGGAATTGACCACAGCTTTTCCATTTCGTATTTGTGCTTGTCTCAATGGGCTCATAGGAAAATCTGTGGTCATCAATCCTTTCCATATTTTATTTAATTTTATTTATTTATTTTGTCCAATACATAATACACATTGAAGAGAATAGATATGTAATAATATAAGTAAAGAAAAGAATAGAAGAAAAGATATAAAAGTATAGGTGAACATATTTGAAAGGAAGAAAAGATAAATGAGATAAGGAGAGACAATTGGACAGGGGACGGAAGGCACACTGGTGCACTTATGCACGCCCCTTGCTGACCTCTAAGGAATCTGGAGAGGTCAATCGTGGAGAGTCTAAGGGAGAAATGTTGGGGGTTAGGGGTTGACACTACTGAGTCAGGTAATGGGTTCCACGCTTCGACAACTCAGTTGCTGAAGTCATATTTTTTACAGTCAAGTTTGGAGCGGTTAAAATAAGTTTGAATCTGTTGCGTGCTCTTGTGTTGTTGCGGTTGAAGCTGAAGTAGTCATTGACCGGTAGGACGTTGCAGCATATGATCTTGTGGGCAATACTTAGATCGTGTTTTAGGCGTCGTAGTTCTAAGCTTTCTAGACCCAGGATTGTTAGTCTGCTTTCGTAGGGTGTTCTGTTTCGAGTGGAGGAGTGAAGGGCTCTTCTGGTGAAGTATCTTTGGACATTTTCAAGGGTGTTGATGTCGAAGATGTGGTATGGGTTCCAGACAGATGAGCAGTAGTCTAGGATGGGTCTGGCAAATTCTTAAAAATTCTTTAAAATCTTTGCAATTCTTAAAAATCTTTGTTATATCATCACTCAAAATTTGATAATCAGAGTATTTAATATCATGTCCACTAACTAATATAACTTCATTCTTATCATTGCTTAGTTCACCATAGTCCCTTGTTATTTCCTCCATCTGCACATCAATTATATTTCCATCTTCATATAAACATAGAAGTCTGACGGCAGAAAAAGACCTCCTGGTCCATCTAGTCTGCCCTTATACTATTTCCTGTATTTTATCTTAGGATTCATTCCTTCCTTCCTTCCCTTTCTTTCTTTCCTTCCTTCCTTCCATCCTTCATTCCTTCCTCCCTTCCTTCCTTCCTCCCTTCCTTCCTTCCTTCCTTCCTTCCTTCCTTCCTTCCTTCCTTCCTCATTCATAGAAACATAGAAGACTGATGGCAGAAAAAGACCTCCTGGTCCACCTAGTCTGCCCTTATACTATTTCCTGTATTTTATCTTAGGATTCCTTCCTTCCTTCCTTCCTTCCTTCCTTCCTTCTCTTTCTTTCTTTCCTTCCTTCCATCCTTCATTCCTTCCTTCCTCCCTTCCTTCCTTTCTCATTCATAGAAACATAGAAGACTGATGGCAGAAAAAGACCTCATGGTCCATCTAGTCTGTCCTTATAGCATTTCCTGTATTTTATCTCAGGATGGATATACAGTATGTTTATCCCAGGCAGGTTTAAATTCAGTTACTGTGGATTTATCTACCACGTCTGCTGGAAGTTTGTTCCAAGCATCTACTACTCTTCAAACGTCTCCTTTGATTCTATCACGTCCTGTAGTTTTCTATTAGCTTCAATTGTGAGCTCCTTGGCGATTTGAATAAATCCACTCATCCATCCTCTCAGCTCTTTAAAGTCTCCAGCCAGCTCTTTACACAATTCTCTTATCTCTTGAATTCCCATTTTCTCACCGCCTCGTGTCTCCAGATGTCCCTAGCTCTTCCCAATAGCCTAGTTATATTTTGCAAAAACAGTTCAAACAAAGTCCAGGCTCACACAACATTTGCAAAACCTCCTTTCATCTCTTAATCTCCTCTGCAGACACAATATCAATAATCCAGTTAGTTGCTCTTTTCCAAGGCCAGTGCCCAGACGTCAAATTCTCCTAAGTAAAAGAAGATTCTCATAAAAATAAAGCTTTGGCCAGCAGGGGGCTCCACCAATTCGTTCTCAAAAAACTCTTAAAAATCATTGAAAGCCAAGAAGATTCTATTTTAATTATTTAAACTTTTAAAGTTCTTTTTTTTTCCCTTTAAATCCAATTTCAAAGCCTCAAACCATCTAATTTAACTGGGAAAGTTGTTGAGAAGGTGGTGTCGGTCCAGCTCCAGCGGTCCTTGGAAGAAGCCCATTATCTAGGTCCTCAGCAGTCAGGATTCATGCCGGGCTACAGCATGGAAAGTGCTTCGGTCGCGCTGATGGAGGATCTCTGGCGGGCCCGGGATGAGGGTTTATCCTTTATCCTGGTGCTCCTTGACCTCTCAGCGGTTTTTGATACCATCGACCAGTGATTTTTAACCTTTTTTGAGCCATGGCACATTTTTTACATTTACAAAACCCTGGGGCACATTGACCGGGGGGGAGAGGGGGGGTCTAAAAAAAAAGTTAAGCAAAAAATGTTCTCTCTCTTCCTCCCTTTTGCTCTTATTTCTCTCTCCCTCCCTCTTTCTCTCCCTTTTTTCTCTCCCTTTTTTCTCTCTCTCTTTTTTGCTCTCTTTCTCCCTCCCTCCCTCTATGTCTTTCTCTCTCCCACCCTCCCTCTCTCTCTCTTTCTTTCTCTTTCTCTTGCTTTCTTTCTCTCTCTCTCTTGCTTTCTCTCTTGCTTTCTCTCTTGTTTTCTCTCTTTCTCTCTTGTTTTCTTTTTCTCTCTCTTTCTCTCTTTCTCTCTTTCTCTTGCTTTCTTTCTCTCTCTCCCTCTTGCTTGCTTTCTCTCTCTCTCTCTTGCTTTCTCTCTTTCTTTCTCTCTCTCTTGTTTTCTTTCTCTCTCTGAGCTTCGCGGCACACCTGACCATGTCTCACAGCACAAACAAACAAGCATTGCCCAGATTTGGTGGGGCGGGGGTCCCGCTATGTTTTTTCCTTAGCGGGGAAATAAACATTTCAAAGCAGGCGCCTGGGAGTTCAAGGCGCCGCTTCTGTCTCCCCTCAGATCCGCATCGACAAGCTGGTGGACAAGTGGTCGGGCTCCATCGAAATCGGGGTGACCACCCACAACCCCAACAACCTGGAGTATCCGGCCACCATGACGAACCTGCGCTCAGGTGACTTCTCGACTCGTGCGTATCCATGGGGGGGGAGAGAAGGGGGGGGGGATTTCTCAGGGTGGGTGGTGCCTCCACCAGGGAGGGGCGGGAGGGGGGAGAGGACCCACTCAGCCGGCCCTTGTCCCCACTCAGTTCTTCTTGTCATGCTCCACTCAACCCACGAAGGAACCATTATGATGAGCGGCTGCGGGATTCTCACCAACGGGAAAGGCACCCGGCGGGAGTATTGCGAGTTCAGCTTGGATGAGTTGCAGGTGAGTCCTCTGGGGCTCCCCTCCCTCCTTTTCGGACCCTCCACTCCCTGTCAGAGGAACGGCCCACCCCCGTCTTTGTGTCTCCCGCTTCGCAGGAAGGCGACCACATCGGCCTCACCCGGAAGTCGAACAACGCGCTTCACTTCTACATCAACGGCATCGACCAAGGTGGGGTGAAATCACACGGGCCTTCTTTCGGGGGGCGGGGACTTCCCTCTGCCCACCCCCAAAGCCGGAGCTAGAGAGAGGGGACAAAGGGGAGGGGGTATGTTTCTCAACTTAACGGCCACAACGGGTTGCGTTTTGGCCCCAAATCTGTGTTGACTTCCAGCGTTTGGCAAAACACACACGGGCACACAGAGATACAAAGTGAACATTGGCTTTGTTTTAACGCACTGAGTTAAATATGGCTGCATTTGCAGGCGGTCCTCAACTTACGACAGTTTATTTAGTGACCATAGTTAGAATGGCACTGTAAAAAACGGACTCACGGCCATTTTTCTTTTTAAATATTCTTTATTAATTTTACACTTTTTTAAAAAAAGAAAACACAATCGTAAGTACAGAAGAAAATCAAAGAAAATTAAATTAATAATAGTATATACAGATAGCACTATACAGTAATACCTCGTCTTACGAACTTAATTGGTTCCGGAAGTGGGTTCGTAAGGCGAAAAGTTTGTAAGACGAAACATTGTTTCCCATAGGAAACAATGTAAAAGCGATTAATGCGTGCAAAAAGGAAAAAAAAATCGCAAAATGTTGCTCCGCTGAGCACTGCCGCCTGGCTGTCACCTTTTAAAACAGTCGGGGGGCTTCTCGGCATTCTCCCGAACACCAAACCCGGAGGTTCGGGTTCCGGAGACCGCCGAGAAGCGCCCGGCTGTTTCAGAAGGTTACAGCCCGGCGGCGGCGCTTGGCGGAGTGCCGTTTTTGCGATCAGCGGCAGCGTTTTTGGCGGATCTGGAGGCTGGAAAGAAGGTGGGGAATCCCAATAGGGAATTCCATGGGCGGAGCTTTGAGGTCACGAAGACGTCCGGTCGCCCCTCTCTGAAGAGTCACTGGCTCAGCCACCGAAATTTTGGCCTCCCACTCTGGTCATAAATGAAGGATCGTCTGGACTTATGGACCGGGCTCTGCCAAAGGCAATGCAGGAGTCTCTTCCTGGAGGTGTTTAGTTAAACCTTCATCCCACCTCCCTATAAACGTTCTGCTTCTCTCCTTTCCCACCTGGAGTAATTCTACCCACTAATCGTTTTATTTGCTGTGCTTCTACAATTGTAGATTTTAATCTTAATGCTTTAATGTTTTCACGTTGTCAGCTGTCCGGAGTTATTGGATGTAGGATAGGTGGCAAATTTCAAAAGCAACTGCAACAACAACAACAATAATAATAATAATAGTAAATTAATAATCATAATCATAATACCCATATCAACCATCCATGCCAGTCAATATTTTTGATACATTTTAAAATGTTCACTTGGCTGAATTTTATGTTTAATGAATAAAAGTAAATAACAATAATTGTAATAATAATAATATCAACAACAACAACAATAATAATAATATAGTAGTAATAACAAACAACAACAACAATAAACAACCCATCAGTGCCAATCACATATTTGTGGTACATTTTTAAATGTTCACTTGATTGAATTTCATATTTAAGGAATAAAAGGAAATAATAACAATAATAACAATGTTAAATAAAGAAAGTAAACAACCTGCATCAACCACCCGCGCCAGAATGATATTTGTGATACATTTTTAAATGTTCACTTGACTGATTTTCATGTTTAATGAATAAAAGTAAATAATAATTGTAATAATAATAATAATAATAATAAATGCAACCCATAACAACCATCAGCACCAGTCAATATTTGTAATACATTTTTTTATGTTAAGTTGACTTTCCTATTTAATGAATAAAAGAAATAATGATGATGATGATGATGCAAAAAAAGATTGTGAAACTAGGTCAGCCATGTGTGCGACCCACTTTATGACCGCAATGGACAGGCTGCAGGACAGTCGTAAGTCGAGGACCACTGGGTAGAGTAAGGCCATCGATTCATTCCTCTCTAAGCCGTCCAGTGGGCTTAATCTTGGGGGGGGGGTCCCACAAGTGACCCCGCTGTGTCCCTCCTCTTCCCAGGCGTGGCGACCACCCTGACTCCCTTGGTGGTCTACGGCGTGGTGGACCTCTACGGCATGGCCGTGAAAGTCACCATCGTGCACAATCACAATCACAGCGACCGGCTTCGGCGCAACAACGCAATCATGAGGGCCCTCTCGCCTGACGTGGGGCGGCGGGCCATCGACGCTGGGGGCAGCGACCCAGAACCGGAGCGTCTCCTTTTCCACCCCAACTGCGGTCAGAAAGCGGCCATTATCAACGAAGGACGGACGGCCCTGCGGCCACAGTACGTATCTCCCATCGGAAGGGACCCTGGAGGTCTTCTAGTCCAACCCCCCACACTGCCCCCTCTGCTCAGGCAGAAGACCCTGTGCCATTTCAGACAAGGGACCGTCCGCTCTCTTCTTAATAACCTCCAGGGATGGAGTAACCCACAACTTCTGGTGGCAAGCAGTTCCACCGGTTGATTAGGGAATTCCTCCTTAATTTCTGGTTACTTCTCTCCTTGGTTAGTTTCCATCCTTTATTTCTTGTCCCGTCTTCAGGGCCTTGGAGAACTGGTGGACCCCCTCCTCTTCTGTTTGGCCTCTTCTCTTCAGCCCTTGCTCTATTGCAGGGGTCTTCAACCTTGCAGCTTTTAAGACTTGTGGACTTCAGTTCCCAGAATCCCCCAGCCAGAACTTTCTCTTAGTCTCTCCATTCTTCCTTCCTTCCCTCCCCCCCTCCCCCCTCCTTCCTTTTTCTTTTCTTCCTTCTCCCTTTTCTTTCTTTCCTTTCTTCCTTTCTTCCTTTTTTCTTTTCTTTCTTTCCTTTCTTTTCCCTTCTTTCCTTTCTTCCTTTTTCTTTTCTTTCTTCCTTCTTCCTTCTCCCTTTTCTTTCTTTCTTTTTTCTTTTATTTCTTCCTTCCTTTCTGTCATTCCTTTGTTCCTTCTTTCCTTCTTTTTCTTTTCTTTCATTCTTTTTTCTTCCTTCCTTCTTTCCTTCCTTCCCTTCTTCCTTCTTCCTTTTTCTTTTCTTTTTTTCTTCCTTCTCCATTTTCTTTCTTCCTTTCTTCCTTTTCTCTTTTCCTCTTCTTTCTTTCCTTCTTTCTTTTTTCTTTTCTTTCTTCCTCTTTTTTCTTTTCTTCCTCCTTTTTTTTCTTCTTTCTTTTATTTCTTCCCTCTTCTTCCTTTCTTTCTTTCTGTCATTCCTTTGTTCCTTCTTTTTCTTTTCTTTTGTTCCTTTTTCTTCCTTTCTTCTTTCCTCTTTCTTTCCTTCCTTCCTTCCTTTCTCCCTCCCAAAGGTGCTTTTTCCAGAGACACCTGGGCTTTCTGATTCTTCTTTGAAGACCTCCGTTTTAGAGATCCGTTGAGGCCGCTGGGAAGTTTGTCGGTGTCCCGGTGGGGTCACTCGAGTGGTGTCAGTGGCTGTGGCACCCACGACACGTTCCTTCCTGTGGTTCCAAGAAGGCTCCTCACCCACTGGCACCAAGTCAGGTGATCCCAATCCTAAGGACACCGATGACACCTCCAAGTGGCTACATCAACCCTCTAACAAGGATGCAAGTCACCAGCTATTTGCAAGGACCACCGACCCCTCCCGTCCCCACCATCCAGTCAGAGTTGATGATGCTTCTGCTATGAGGAGCGAAACGTCTTCAAAAGAAAAAAACAAGAAAACCCAGTTGCCTTTTGAATGTTCTTTGGAACAGGTTCTGGCCCTGTTTCCTGTCTGGTCCACCTAGAACCTAAGAGGAGCTCTGCTGAATCAGGCCAAAGCCCCTCGAGTCCAGCATTCTGACTCACCCAGTGACCCCCCCTCCCCAATTGTCCAAGGGGATCTTGAGCAGAAAGAGAAGGCAAGACCCTCCCTCTCCCCTGACCCCCAACAAATGGGACCCAAGGGAACCCTGCCTGCCTCAACCCACACAGAGGTAGCAAATGGACATCCAGAGAGAGAGAGAATGAGACAAAGAGAGAGAGAGAGAAGGAAGGAGAGGGAGAAAGGGAGGGGGAGGAAGGAAGGAAAGAGATGGATGGAAGGAAGGAAGGAAGGAAGATAAGAACCTAAGAAGAACCAGGCCAATCAGGCCAAAGCCCCTCAAGTCCAGCATTCTGTGTCCCCCAGTGGCCCCCCAAATTGTCTACAGGGATCTTGAGCAGAAAGAGAAGGCAAGACCCTCCCTTTCCCCCGACCCCCAACCAATGGGACCCAAGGGAACCCTGCCTGCCTCAACCAACATAGAGGTGGCACATGGACATCTGTTTCAATATAGGAGAGAAGGGAGGGAGGAGAAGATAAGAATCTAAGAGGAGCCCTGTTGAATCAGGCCAAAGCCCCTTGAGTCCAGCATTCTGTGTCCCAGTGGCCCCCCAAAGGGGATCTTGAGCAGAAGGAGAAGGCAAGACCCTCCCTTTCCCTGGACCCTCAATAAATGGTACTCAAGGGAACCCTGCCTGCCTCAACCCACATAGAGGCGGCACATGGATATCCGTTTCAATCACCACCTATGATACACTTGGCATCCATGAATCTGTCCAATCCTGCCTTGAAGCTCTCCAGGCTGACAGCTGTCACGACCTCTTCTGGAAGGGAATCCCATCAACCAAGGACCCTCTGGTAATGGCTAACCATGGTCTGTTGGACGTCGTTCCACGGCGAGTTCTTACAGGAGAAACTCTGTCCTTCCTTCCTTCTCTGTCCTGTCCAGTGCCACCGACGACTTTAACCACGGCGTGGTCCTTAGCAACCGGCCGCTGCGGAACGGCGAGGTGTTCCAGGTGCGGATCGACAAGATGGTGGACAAATGGGCCGGCTCCATCGAGATTGGCGTCACCACCCACAACCCCACCTACCTGCAGCTGCCGTCCACCATGACCAACCTGCGCTCAGGTGAGAGGTGGCCATTTTAAGACCTGTCGGTTATCACCTCGAGATTCGGCTGCTGCAATGCTCTCTGCATGGGGCTGCCTTTGAAGAGCGTTCGGAAACTGCAAATTGTGCAAGACGCAGCCGTGTGAGCGGTCATGGGTCTTCCCAGATGCACCCATGTCTCTCCAGCACTCCGCGGCCTGCATTGGCTGCCGATTGGTTTCCGGACACAATTCAAAGTGTTGGTGATGACCTATAAAGCCCTACATGGCATCGGACCAAATTACCTGCGGGACTGCTTTCTACCGCATGAGTCACAGCAACTGGTCAGGTCCCACCGAGTCAGCCTTGTCTAGGTCCCGTCAACTACTCAATGTCACTTGGCAGGACCTAGTGGAAGAGCCTTCTCTGTGGGGGGCCCACCCCTCTGGAATCAGCTCCTCCCGCAGATTCCTCGCCTTCCGCAAGAGTCTTAAGACTCATTTATGCCACTAATCTTGGGGTTATTAGACTCTAGCCCCCTGACCAATGAATGGATTTTATGTCTGATGTCTGAATGAGAGTGTTTGGTGTTAAGGATTTGAGGTTTTAGATTAGTTAAAATTAATTTTCAATTAGGATTTAGGGTGTTTTTTTATTGTTCTTTTATAAGCCGCCCTGAGTCTTCGAAGAGGGGCGGCATATTTATTTATTTACTTATTTATTTATTTATTTATTTATTTTATTGATTTATTGCATTTATATGCCACTCATTCCAAAACGGACTCAAAGTGGCTAACAAGTGGGATAAATACAACAATACTAAAGTACAATCAAAATACACAGTAAAATATCTTAAGCATAAAAGGTATCAGGAAAGACTTCATGAACTCCATCTGTCTAGTCTGGAGGACAGAAGGAAAAGGGGGGACATGATCGAAACATTTAAATATGTTAAAGGGTTAAATAAGGTTCGGGAGGGAAGTGTTTTTAATAGGAAAGTGAACACAAGAACAAGGGGACACAATCTGAGGTGAGTTGGGGGAAAGATTAGAAGTAACGTGAGAAAATATTATTTGACTGAAAGAGTGGTAGACGCTTGGAACAAACTTCTAGCAGACGTGGTTGGTAAATCCACAGTAACTGAATGTAAACGTGCCTGGGATAAACATATATCCATCCTAAGATAAAATACAGGAAATAGTATAAGGGCAGACTAGATGGACCAGGAGGTTTTTTTCTGCCGTCAATCTTCTATGTTTCTACCAACCACGTCTGCTGGAAGTTTGTTCCAAGCATCTACGACTCTTTCAGTCAAATAATATTTTCTCACGTTGCTAAAATAAATGAATAAATGAGATGAACACTCAAGCAGTCTTGTTTTTTTAAAAAAATATATAAAATAAAAACCTGCTCTCCTCCCTTACCTGGCTGACCGAGGTCTTTGGCCCTTCCTTTTGCAGGCACCTGGATGATGACCGGAAACGGAGTGATGCACAACGGGACGACCATCCTGGATGAATACGGACACAACCTGGATCGCTTGAAGGCAAGACAGAGAAAGGAGGGACAGAAATGTTTACGGGTCGGGGGGGGGGTAGGGCTGGACGCCAGGTAGCCATTGAATGCACGATCATAGAACTATCCTTATATGGGTCGTCCCTGACTTACATCTTTCCATTGAGTGACCACGGTCCTGGGGAAAAAAGGGACCTTTTTTCCCACCCTTAATGACTGTCGCAGCATCCGTGGGATTCGGATGCTTGGCACCTGACTCGCATTTACGACGGTTGCGGCGTCTCTCCCAAGGAGGGGGCAGAGGGCAGCGTCACGCGATCCCCTTTTGCGACCTTCGGACAGGCCAAAGTTAACGCGGAAGGCCAGGTTCGCTTAACGAGCGGGTGACTCGTTTTAACAGCCGGCCGTTCGATCCCCTTAAGGACGGGTGGCCGGGAGAAGTTGTGAAACGGGGCCAAACTCACTTAACAACTGTTCCCGGGTGAGCAGCATCAACGTTGGGGTCGTAAATTGAGGATTACCTGTACTCTGGCCCAACCTGGAAAGATTCCTGCCAAAGAGGCATTAAGCAATGAGGTCGCCAATGGAACTCTTGGAGACTGGAGGTTTTTTAAGAAGGGATCAGATTGTCGGAAATGGTAGAGGGCTTCCAGCTTAAGCAGCAGGGTTGGACTGGAAGACCTCCAAGGTCCCTTCCAACTCTGTAACTCTATTCCATTCCATTCCATCCTAATTTCTCTATTCTGTTCTCTTTTATATTCTATTCTGTCCTATCTTAATTTTTCTATTCTATTCTGTTTTATTCTATTCTAGACAAACATATCTTTTATTTTATGTCCACTGAGAGCATCTGCACCAAAGACAAATTCCTTGTGTGTCCAATCACACTTGGCCAATAAAGAATTCTATTCCATTCTAATTTATTTTATTCTATTCTATCCTAATTTCTCTATCCTGTTCTGTTCTATATTCTATTCTATTTTATATTCCATTCCATTCCATTCCAAGCCAATTTATTCTATTCTATCCTATCCTATCCTAATTTCTCTATTGTGTTCTGTTCTATATTCAATTCTATTCCATATTCTATTCCAGTCTTTTCCATTCTAATTTATTCTATTCCCTTCCCTTCCATTCTAATTTATTCTATTCTATTCTATCCCAATTTCTCTGTTCTATTCTAATTTCTCTATTCCGTCTCTCTTCTAATCTATATTCTATTCTATTCTATCCTAATTTCTGTACAGTGATACCTCGTCTTACGAACTTAATTGATTCCAGAAGGAGGTTCGTAAGGCGAAAAGTTCGTAACACAAAACAATGGTTCCCATAGGAAAGAATGTAAAAGGGATTAATGCGTGCAAGGGAAAAAAATCACAAAAACAGCGCTCCGCTGGGTGCCGCCGCCCGGCTGTCACCTTTTAAAACAGCCGGGGGGCGTCTCAGCGTTCTCCCGAACTTGAAAAGTTCGGCAAAAGTTCAGGCTCGGGAGGCCGCTGAGAAGCGCCACCGCCTGGCTGTCACCTTTCGGCTGGCCAGGAAGGACGTCTCCGTGACGTCAAAGCTCCGCCCATGGAATTCCCTATTGGGATTCGCCACCTCCGTTTCAGCCTCCCGACCAGCCGACAGCTCCACGGCTCTTCTGCAAAGGTGACAGCCGGGCGGTGGCGCTTCTTGGCAGCCTCCCGCACGGCAAACCTGAACTTCCGGGTTCGGCGTTCGCCACGGCGGGTTCGTAAGTCGAAAAAAGTTCATAAGAAGAGGCACAAAAATCCCGAACCCCGGGTGCGTATCTCGAAAAGTTTGTGAGACGAGGGGTTCGTATCACGAGGTGCTACTGTATTTCTGTTCTGTTCCAAATTATTTTCTATTCTGTATTCCATTCCATTCCAATATATCCTATTCTATCCTAATTTCTCTCTTCCACTTCCACCTGTGGGTCTGATCGTGTCCGTGCCTTCACTGCCCGCTCTCAGGCTGTTCTCCCCTCCCCCCTCCCCTCCCCAGGCAGGCGACACGGTGGGCGTCGTGCGGAAGGAGGATGGGACCCTGCACTTCTTCGTCAACGGTGTGGCCCAAGGCCCAGCCGCCTGGAACGTCCCGCCGAACGTCTATGCCGTGGCTGACCTCTATGGTCAAGCTGCTCAAGCCACGATTGTGGACGACACAGGTGAGCGGATGTGGATGTACGTGGGGCTTGAGACGGAAACAAGGGATCGGGGTTATCTTGAAGCTCAGAAGGTTGAGTTGCAAGTCGGGAAGGAGAAATTTCCTGACGTAAGAACAATTCATCAGGGGAACGACTTGCCACTAGAGCAGGGTTTCTCAACCATGGTTGTTTGAAGATGGATGGACTTCAACTCCCAGAATTCCCCAGCCAGCCACACAGAGTAACTTCCTTCATAGATGGTGGGAATGCACTAAGACGTAATCTATCTTGACTTCAGCAAACTGAAACTAAGAGCTGGCTGGGGAATTCTGGGAGTTGAAGTCCACGAGTCTTAAAGTTTCCACGCTTGAGATCCCCTCCTCTTGGGTGTTTGGGGTGACCCTCGTGGGCCATGGATGGGGGAGTCTTTTCGGAGGGTGTCCATCAAGTGTGGGTCATTCCTTCCCTCCCTCCATCCCAGACCTCCTCCCTCTTCCCGACGATCTCTCGGAGGGGAACAACCAGCTCTCCCCGAGCAGCCCCTCTTCCGTGGCCTCAGGCAGCGACCTGCGCTTCCACCACCTCCACGGGAACAACGCCGTCATCACCAACGGGGGGCGCACCGCCCTGCGCCAGAACTGCCGCAGCGAATTCAACGACGCCATCGTCATCTCCAACCGGTCAGTGAAAAGGACAAGAGGACAGCAGGGAAAGGGGAGACATGATCGAAACATTTAAATATGTTAAAGGGTTAAATAAGGTCCAGGAGGGAAGTGTTTTTAATAGGAAAGTGAACACAAGAACAAGGGGACACAATCTGAGGTGAGCTGGGGGAAAGATCAGAAGCAATGTGAGAAAATATTATTTCACTGAAAGAGTAGTAGATCCTTGGAACAAACTTCCAGCAGACGTGGTTGGTAAATCCACAGTAACTGAATTTAAACATGCCTGGGATAAACATATATCCATTTTAAGATGAAATACAGGAAATAGTATAAGGGCAGAGTAGATGGACCAGGAGGTCTTTTTCTGCCGTCAGTCTTCTATGTTTCTATGGGAGAAGGCATTTTTACATTCCCGGGGCTTCAAGGAAGCCTTTGGACTGCAGACCTGGGCAAAGTGCAGCCCGGGGGCCAGATGTAGCCCACCCAATGTCTGTGACCGGCCCGCGGAGGTTGGAAGGAAGGAAGGAAAGAAAGAAGGAGAAATGGAGGAAGGAAGGAAGGAAGGAAAGAGAAATGGAGGAAGGAAGGAAAGAGAAATGAAGGAAGGAAGGAGAAATTCTCTTTCCATGCCTTTTTGCAAAAGTCCAATAAATGCTCGTTTTTTAATTGTTCATTGGTTTCATTGGCCTTTCCAAGAAATTTAAAGCAAATCCCCCCACCCACCCCACCTCTCAGGGGGAAAAAAGGGAGGAGGAGGAAGAGGAATCCAAAGCTACTTTCAGGCAAAGCTTCCACTATGTTGTCTTAAATGATAATGTAGGTCAGTTGAAGAGGGGCACCTGAAAGGAATATTTTGAAAGAGAAGTAAAGAACTGCCCAAAAGCAGAAATAAAAGGCAGAGAAAATCAGAGAGACAGAAGCTTCTCTCCATCTGGAGAGGGAGGGAAGGAAGGTAAAATGGAGGGAGGAAGGAAGGAGTGAAGAGGTGGGCAATTAATTTATAATGATAATATAATTATAATATATAATTATATATATATATAATATAATATATAATTTACAATTATAATATAATAAACTCAGTTCTACCCAATGATATACAGTATTGGGTAGAACTGAGTTGATTATATTAATCCGGCCTCTAAAACCATCCCAATTTCTCATGCAGCTCCATAGCAAAATGAATGCCCCCCCCCCTGCTTTGGAGCCTGGGGAGGGCAAAACGTGAGCCTGTTGCGCCCACCAGAAGCGGGAAAACAGGCTGTTTTCAGCCTCCAGAGGGCCTCCTTGGGGGGGGGGGCTATTTTTGCTCTCCCCAAGGATTAAATTGTGCACACACACGCTCTTTTGTCACCTGAGGGGGAAAAGTTTCGCCGTCACTGGCTTAGGAAATTGTGAGGAGGGGGCGATAAAAAAACCCTCCCACCATAGAGGTACAGCAAGTGAGCCAAAAAATTCATGTTTCCAAAAAGAGAGTCCCGTTTCCTGACCTTTCTCGGCGTGGTTATTAAGCGAATCACCGCATCGGTGAAGTTACCCGCACAGTTCTCAGTCGAATCAGGCTCCCCCCCCCTTTTGTCGTAAGTACGTGCCCGTTGCCGAGCGTCCAAATTTTGATAACACCTGTTGTGAGAAACCCTTCCTTAATTCACACTATTTCAAGCGCCGTCGTCACGTCAGACGGTCGCTAAATGGATCGGTGGTAAATCGAGGACGAGCTGCGTGAGTCTGAATTGGGGGGGGGGATGAACAGGGATCAACTCAACGACGGCAACTGAGAGCCCAGAATTACAGTTGTTGGTGATGTCTTTTTTAAAAAATGTATTGGTTTATTTACTAAATTAACAACAAACAAAGAATACATAAAAGAAGGCGTGCCCATCACCAATAAAAAAACCCACCACCATTTAGGGGGTTATATTATTTACAATAAGTTTCAATTTCTTCCTTAGCTCCGGTTTACATTTCTTTACCTACAAAAAGTGATTGGAATTTATTTTTCACATTTGTCGTCATAAATTCTACTTAAGATATAATCTTTCACCTTATTCCATCGTGCCATCAGCTTCTCCCAATTTATTTTCATCAAAGTTATTTAATCTTATTTCCATAATTCCGAAGTGGATGTGGTCCACCATGTACCAGTACCAATTCTGGATTGTCCATTTATTGCTGTCCTTCCACCCTAATGCCACTACTGCTTGAGTGCTTTCCAAAGCTGCTGTTTTGATTTCTTTAAATTCTCGTAATTCCCCATATTTAACTAGTATTGCTAATTCTTTTGTGATTATCCAATTAATGTTTAGCATATTATTTATTTCGTCTTTTCTCACAACCTTTGACAACCCTCCAGGCCTCTCCGGGACGGCGAACTCTTCGAAATTGTCATCCAGAAAATGGTGGATCGATGGTCCGGCTCCATCGAAGCAGGTGAGGGGGGGCGGGATTGAATTGGGGGGAGCAGGAGGGGGGCAATGGGACGCCCCCTCTCCCACTTAGCGCTTTTGGCCTCCTTCACCCTTGCAGGGGTCACAGCCATCCGCCCGGAGGACCTGGAATTCCCCAATACAATGACAGACATTGACTACGACACCTGGATGCTCAGGTAAGTAAGGAGCGGGGGGAGGGGCGGAAAACGAGGCCTAAATCTTAACAGCGAGACCCGGTTCGGCCTAGAGGTGAAGGCAACAATCTGGAAAGCCGGGAGCCAGGATTTCTAGTTCTGGGTTAGCCATGAAAGAGGACTGAATGACGTTGAGCCAATCATGTCGGGGAGTTCTAGTTTCACTCTAGTCATGAAAGTTGGCTGGGTGACTTTGGGCCAGTCTCCAGGAGACAGTGAATTCTAGTCCCACCATAGACATGAAAGCCAGTTAGGTGACTTTAGGTCCATCACCAGGAGACGGGGAGTTATAGTTTTACTTTAGTCATGAAAATTGGCTGGGTGACTTTGGATCAATCTCCAGGAGACAGTGAGTTCTAGTCCCACCGTAGGTATGACAGCCAGTTAGGTGACTTTAGGTCCATCACCAGGAGACAGGGAGTTATAGTTTCACTTTAGTCATGAAAGTTGGCTGGGTGAATTTGGGCCAATCACTAGGGGATGGTGAGTTCTAGTTCTGCCTTAGGCATGAAAACTGGGTGGGTGACTTTGGGCCAATCACCAGGAGACGGGGAGTTCTAGTTTCACTTTAGTCATGAAAGTTGGCTGGGTGAATTTGGGCCAATCACTAGGGGATGGTGAGTTCTAGTTCTGCCTTAGGCATGAAAACTGGGTGGGTGACTTTGGGCCAATCACTAAGGGATGGGGGATTTTAGTCCCACCTTAGTTATAAAAACCGGATGGGTGACTTAGGGCCAATCATCAGGAGACAGTGAGTTCTAGTCCCGCCTTCAGCATGAACGCCAGTTGGGTGGCTTTCGGCCAATCACCAAGAGACTGGGAGTTCTAGTTTCACTTTAGTCGTGAAAGTTGACTAGGTGAATTTGGGCCAATCGCTAGGGGATGGTGAGTTCCAGTCCTGCCTTAGTTTCATGCCTGAGGCATGAAACTCAGTTGTGACTTGGGGACAGTCACCAGGAGACTGGGAGTTCTAGTCCCACCTTAAGCACAAAAGCCGTCTAGGCGACTTTCAACCTTCAACTCTTGAATCTCCGCCCCTGGGGGAAACTGAATCCAGTCTCCCTACCTTACTTTGGCCCATGAGAAACCGAATGCCTTTGGCCCTGTCCTCTTCTTCCCCACTCCCAGGAGGTCAAAAAAGTCAAGATGGCAGCCACATCCCGCAAAGCCCAGCGTCCTTCCTCCGGTCGCAGCGTTGCAAAAGGGCATTGGCTGCAGCCGCATCGGTGTTTCCCCTCTCTCTTTTTTGTCTCTCCCAGCGGCACTGCCATCATGCAGGACGGAAACACCCTGCGCAACAATTACGGCTGCGACCTGGACTCGCTGACGACCGGCTCGCGCATCGGCATGATGCGCACGGTGAAGGGAGACCTGCATTACTTCATCAACAGCGTGGACCAGGGGGTGGCTTGCTCAGGGCTGCCGCCAGGAAAGGGTGAGGCCGTCCTTGGTGGTCGGAGCGGGTTGGGGTGGTGGCTGGCACAAAACCCGTGGACTCCAATTCCCTCCTGAGTTGGAACGATTAACCAGTGGAACAGCTGGCCACCATATGCTGTGAACGCTCCAACACTGGAAGGTTTTAAAAAGAGATGGGAGAGACGTTTGTCTGGAATAGTTTAGAGTTTCTTGCCTAGGCAGCAAGTTGGACTAGACTAGAAGACCTCCAGGGTCCCTTCCAATTTCTATTCCATTCCAATAGAAACAGAAACATAGAAGACTGACGGCAGAAAAAGACCTCCTGGTCCATCTAGTCTGCCCTTATACTGTTTCCTGTATTTTTATCTTAGGATGGATCTATGTTTATCCCAGGCATGTTTAAATCCATCCTTCCTTCCTTCCTTCCTTCCTTCCTTCCATCCATCCATCCTTCATTCCTTCCTCCCTTTCTTCCTTCCTTCCTTCCTCATTCATAGAAACATAGAAGACTGATGGCAGAAAAAGGCCTCCTGGTCCATCTAGTCTGCCCTTATACTATTTCCTGTATTTTATCTTACAATGGATATATGTTTATCCCAGGCATATTTAAATTCAGTTACTGTGGTTTTACCAACCACATCTGCTGGAAGTTTGTTCCAAGCATCTACTATTCTTTCAGTAAAATAATATTTCCTCGTGTTGCTTCTGATCTTTCCCCCAACTAACTTCAGATTGTGTCCCCTTGTTCTTGTGTCCACTTTCCTATTAAAAACACTTCCCTACTGGACCTTATTTAACCCTTTAACATATTTAAATGTTTCGATCATGTCCCCCCTTTCCCTTCTGTCCTCCAGACTATACAGATGGAGTTCATGAAGTCTTTCCTGATACGTTTTATTGTCCCTTCCAATTTCTATTCAATTCCATTAATTCTATTCTAATCTATTTTCTATTCTGTTTTATTTTATTATGTTCTATTTTATTTTATGTCAATTCTATTCTATTTGATATTCTTTTCTATTTTCCATTCTCTATTCTGTTTTATTTATCTGGGGCGTTTGCCCAGGTTCGCCAGGTGCACCAGTTGCGCCCTGATTTGGACAAGGAGTCTCCACTCACAGTCACTCATGCCCTTATCACCTCAGGTTCGACTACTGCAATGCTCTCTACATGGGGCTGCCTTTGAAGAGCCCAGGGGAAGAGCCTTCTCTGTGGGGGCCCCGGCCCTCTGAAATCAGCTCTCCCTGGAGATTCGTACTGCCCCCACCCTCCTTGCCTTCCGCAAGAGTCTAAAGACTCATTTATGCCTCCAGGCTTGGGGCCATTAGACTCTCGCCCCTCTGGCCAGTGAGTGCAACCTATGGTTATTGTTAGAGTGGGTATGAGTGGTCTTTTTTTAAGTAATACTGGGTTTTATAGATGAGCACATATAGTTTGTTTTAATTATTGGATTTAGACAATTATACTGTACTGTTCTTCTTTTTATGTGTTGTAAGCTGCCCTGAATCTTCAGAGAGGGGCGGCATATAAATCCAATAAATAAAGCCCTGAGCCGTTTCGAGAAGGGCAGCATAGAAATCTAATAAATAATAAATAAAATATTCTGTTATCTATTAATTTTCTCTGTTTAATCTTCTCTTCTATTCCTACTCTATTCTCTATTCTCTGATATTTCCATTCTATTTGCTATGCTATTCTAGTCCATTCCATTTATTCTATTCTATTAATATTTCCATTCTGTATTCTATTCTACTCTATTCTCTATTTTATTTTATTCTATTCTCTGTTCTCTGATATTTCCATTCTATTTGCTATGCTATTCTATTCCATTCCATTCTATTTTATTAATATTTCCATTCTATATTCTATTCTACTCTATTCTGTTTTATTTTATTCTATTCTCTGTTCTGTTCTGTTCTACTTTTCCTTCTTTCCTTGTTCTGTTCTGTTCTCTGACTGGGCTCAACGGATCCCTGTCTAATTTCTCGCCTCCCTCCCTCCCGCTCTTTCTCGCACCACCCAGAGGTCTATGCCGTGGTGGACCTCTACGGCCAGTGCGTCCAGGTGTCCATCACCAGCTCCACGGGGCCTCTGGACAACAGCCTCTCCACCAGCAACATCACGGAGAAATCCTTCCCCATCCACTCGCCAGGTGAGCACCCCCCCCCACACGCACACCTGAGGGTTTGGGGAGTTGGGGCCCTCGGGGTGCCCCATTGACACCCTCCTCGCCTGTCCTCCAGTTCCCGGCGTGGCCCACCGCTTCCACAGCTCCTGTGGCAAGAACGTGGCCTTTCAGGACGACGGGTGCCGGGCCGTGCGGGTGTCCGGTTTCTGCCACGGCATCGTCTTCAGCATGAAGGAACTGAAGACGGACGAGGTTTTTGAGGTGAGGGCCATGTGGCATGGGGGGGATGGACACCTTTCGCCTCCGCCAGTTGGCCGCAGGTCTTTCTACTCCAGCCTTTCTGTCGGCCTTCCACGCTGGGCCTAGACCCAATGATAGAAATACTGTATTTGAACCATGTGGCCGTGGTGGTGGGTCAGACAACAATACAAGCCAACATATAGTAAAGGTATTTTACTATTTGCAACCTTCTGATTAGGTCCCACAGAGTTGGCCTTCTCTGGGTCCCGTCGACTAAACAATGTCGTCTGGCAGGACCCAGGGGAAGAGCCTTCTCTGTGGCGGCCCCGACCCTCTGGAACCAGCTCCCCCCCCCCCAGAGATTAGGATTGCCCCCACCCTCCTTGCCTTTCGGAAACTTCTTAAAACCCATCTCTGTCGTCAGGCATGGCGGAATTGAAACATCTCCCCCTTGCTCATGTAGTTTTGGTGTATGATTGATTGTGTGCTTGTTTTTTATATATTGGGGTTTCTTTTGGATTTTTTTAACCTAAAACTGTAATTTAGATTGCTAAATATTAGATTTGTTACTATGTACTGTTTTTTACCATTGTTGTGAGCCGCCCCGAGTCTACGGAGAGGGGCGGCATATAAATCCAATAAATCTAATCTAATCTAATTATTTACAAGATATACCATATCTCCACAATCTTACACAGTAATTATAATACAGTCCACAATACATCTCTTCTTTGCACACAGCCGGTACATATACTATTGCGCACACAGAAATATAGTATATTCTTTATTCTACAGCAAATGCCTTTACAACAGTATAGTATATTCTATGCAGTATATTGCACACAGCTCTTATATATCTTTACAACTTAGCACACGGCAGTATAGTACATTAGAGCCAGGGTGGCGCAACAGGTAGAGTGCTGTACTGCAGGCCACTGAAGCTGACGGGAGATCTGTAGGTCAGCGGTTCAAATCTCATCACCGGCTCCAGGTTGACTCAGCCTTCCATCCTTCCGAGGTGGGTCAAAGGAGGACCCGGATTGTGGGGGCAATAGGCTGGCTCTGTTAAAAAAAGTGCTATTGCTAACATGTTGTAAGCCACCCTGAGTCTAAGGAGAAGGGCGGGATAAAAATCGGATAGATAGATAGATAGATAGATAGATAGATAGATAGATAGATAGATAGATAGATAGATAGATAGATAGATAGATAGATAGATATTCCACACAGCTCTTATATATCTTTACAACTTATCACGATTGAAGTTCCTGCTTCTCCTTTTTTGTCCCCTTCAGGTGAAGATTGACGAGATGGACAAGAAGTGGTCCGGATCCGTCCACATGGGCTTGACCACGCTGCTCCCCTCGGACGCCTTCTGCATGGCCACGGGGCTGCCCTCGTCTCTCTTAGAGCTGCGATCCAAGGTGACCTGGCTGGTGACGGGCTCGGAGGTCCGACGTAACGGCATCTTGCAGAAGCAAAATTACGGCTGCTCTTTGGAGCGACTCGGGGTGAGTTGGGGTGGGGGTCTGCAGGGCAAGGCTGGGTGAGGGTCAGTCAAAGGGAAGCTTTGGCAACTGGGAGATATCTGCGGAGTTCAACTCCCAGAATTTATTTATTTATTATTATTATTATTATTATTATTATTATTATTATTATTATTATTATATTTGTATAATAAGGGCAGACTGGATGGACCATGAGGTCTTTTTCTGCCATCAGTCTTCTATGTTTCTATGTTTCTATCTCCTGGGAGGAAACAGGGCCGGAAAAGGCGGGGAGAAGCCTCCGTGGGGCCTCTCTAGGAATCCCCTGGGAGGAAACAGGGCCTCCACCCTCCCTGTGGTTTCCCCAAACACACACATTATTTGCTTTTACATTGATTCCTATGGGAAAAATTGCTTTTTCTTACAAACGTTTCTCCTTAAGAACCTGGTCATGGAACAAATTAAGTTTGTAAGTAGAGGCACCACTGTATATGATTTATGGCCGCATAAATCCCAGCAGCCGGTTAAGTCCCACAGAGCCAGCCTTCTCTAGACCCCGTCAACCAGACAATGTCGTTTGGTGGGGCCCAGGGGAAGAGCCTTCTCTGTGGGGGGCCTGGCCCTTTGGAATCAGCTCCCCCCCCCTGGAGATTTGCACTGCCCCCCCCTCCTCGCCTTCCACAAGAGTCTTAAGACTCACGTATGTCACCAGGCCTGGGGCAATTGGATCTTCACCCCCCCCCCTCCCGACCAATACATTTTATGCATGGTGTGATTGGATTGTCTGATTGAGTAATATATGGGGGTTTTAGCTGTACTCTTAATGTATTAGATTTGTCTTGTACGCTTTGTTTTTATATTTATTCTGTGAGCCGCCCCAAGTTTACGGAGAAGGGCGGCATACAAATCTAAATAATAATAATAATAATAATAATAATAATAATAATAATAATAATAATGGAGACAGAAGGACTAATACTGGCGGCACAAGAACAGGCCATTAGAACAAATGCTGTCAAAGCCAGAATTGAAAAATCAACCGACGATCCAAAGTGCAGACTCTGTAAAGAAACAGATGAAACAATCAATCACATACTCAGCTGCTGCAAAAAGATCGCACAGACTGACTACAAGCATAGACACGATGCTGTGGCACAGATGATCCACTGGAACCTGTGCCGGAACTACCATCTACCAGTGGCAAAGAACTGGTGGGATCATAAGCTCGAAAAAGTGGTTGAAAATGAGCAAGCAAAACTACTGTGGGACTTCCGACTTCAGACTGACCGAATTTTGAAGCATAACACACCAGACATCCTGATTGTGGAGAAAAAGAAAGTATGGATCATCGACATCGCAATCCCAGGAGACGGCAGAATTGAGGAGAAGCAGCTAGAGAAATTAGTGAAATACGAAGATCTAAAAATCGAGCTGCAACGACTCTGGCATAAGCCCATGAAAGTGGTCCCAGTGGTCCTTGGCACGCTGGGCGCAGTGCCAAAGGATCTCAGCGGACATTTGAAAACCATCGGAATTGACAAAATCTCCATCTGTCAATTGCAAAAGGCCACTTTACTGGGGTCGGCAAACATAATTCGCCGCTACATCACGCAGTCCTAGGTGCTTGGGAAGCGCCCGACTGGGGATGAAATATGGAATCCAGCATAGTGATCTCGTTTGCTGTGTTGTATCAACATAATAATAATAATAATAATAATAATAATAATAATAATAATAATATGCATTGATATATGAATGAGAACTGTGGAGGAAAAAAAGTATAAAAAGAAAAGAAAAAAACCTATACAGTGCTATCGAAAAATGCGACCAGGGTAATTTTAGCCATATTTCTTCTCATCCTTTGTCAGTCTTAATTTTGGTTAAACGCTTGCTGGCAGGTGAATTCTGGGAGTGGAAGTCCACAAATCTTAAAAGTTGGCAAGATTTTAGACCCCATCCCCTAGGGGATCACAGCAGTATCCTACTGAATCGCTGCAGCTGATTGGTTCTTGTAACCTTTGCAGAAGCCGTGCCCGTTTGCTCCGGGTTACAACTTTTCCTGCCTTAAGCGAATCACAGTAGTTAACAAAGTCAGCAAGATACTGGAAAAACAAATATGTTACGTTTCCATTGTGATTTGTCAAACTTGAAATGATATATTTGCAAAATGAAAGAAATGATATAATTTTTTTTATTTATTTATTTTTATTTATTTATTAGATTTGTATGCCACGTCTCTCCGTAGACTCGGGGTGGCATACAACAATAATGAAACAACACGTAATGCATAAGCATGGAAAGAAGATAATGCAATTTGAACTCTTTAATAACAATCTTTGTTTTCCCCCCTCTGTTGCTATTGTTATAATTAGATTTAAGACACGATATAGCTGGTATGAATTGATATTGTTTGTTGTTTTGAAGAGAAGTAGATCTGGATTTTTCCTCTTAAAGGGCAGCTATATTAAAATGAGGGTTAAAAAACATGAATATAAGAAATGGATCGAAGCATTATGGCATAGATTTAGTAGGAAAAAAGCAAATAGCCAATAGAAATTTTGATAGCTTATTATTATTATTATTATTATTATTATTATTATTATTATTATTATTTATTAGATTTGTATGCCGCCCCTCTCCGTTTTGGACTTGAATGAGAACAGAAAACAATCATTGAAACCCAGATGACAAAATTAGAAAGCACAAGATAAATAATGTATACCAAAACTAAATAGATATAAATTAAGAATTTTAATTAAGAATTTAGTGATTGAGACTATATTATATTGTATTGAAATTTGAAGGTATGTGATTTTGTATGTTTGTAAAGGTACGGAAAAAAATAAAAAAATTATAAACTCCCCCACTCCCCCCCAAAAATCTAAATTAGCAACAGGGTTGTTAAGCGAACAAGCGACTTCCCCATGGACTTCGCTTATCGGAAGGTCGTAAAAGGAGATCACATGCGACCATCATAAATATGAGTCGGTTGCAAGGCCTCTGAATTTTGATCAGGTATCCACGGGGATGCGCCTGGGGTGCGGAGGCCTAGAGGTGGAGAGCTCTCCCCTCATAATGCGGAGACTGTGAGTTCGATCCTAGGTAGAGGCAGTTATTTATTTTCTTCGGGCACAGTGTGAATGTATCTGGCAAGCAAAACTCCGTACTGGCGACAGGGATAGGCGCCTGGCCAGTAAAATAGTCGGCTCCATCCAGTTGCCCAAGACTCCACCCCACAAGGTCGTTAAAAGAGGACTGTGACTACGGGGATGCTGGCAGTTGTCACAAATGTTGAAAATGGTCCTTAGACATTTTTTTCCCAGTGGCGTCGTAACTTTGAACTGTCACTAAATGAACCGTTGTAAGTCGAGGACTTACCTGCATTCGTCCTCCAGGTGGGCAGCCGCGTGGGGGTGAAGCGTTGCACTGACGACACCATGCACCTGCTGATCGACGGGGAGGACATGGGGCCGGCCGCCACAGGCGTGGCCAAGGTAAGAGGGTCCCCGGCTGTGGATGATGGGGCTGTAAAATGGGGGGGGGATTCAATCCCATCAGGCTGTGCGGCAGAGAGAAGAAAGGGAGGAAAATTAACAAGAAAGTAAGAAGGGGAAGGAGGGAAGGAAAGAAAAAGAAAATATGGAAGGAAAGAAAAAATGTAAAGATAGAAAAAGGGAGGAAGGAAATTGATGGAAGAAAAGGAAGGAAGATAAATGAGAAAAAGGAAGGAGGGAAGGAAAGAGGAAGGAAGGAAAGAAAATGGAAGGAAAAGAAAGAAATGGAAGGAAGGAAAGAGAAAAAGATAAAGGAAATAAAGATAGAGAGATGAAGGAAGGAAATAGACGGAAGGAAGGAAAATTGAAGAAAAAAAGACAATGGGAATGAGAAGAAGGAAGGGTGAGAAAGAGGGTGGAAAGGAAAGATAGGAAGGAAGGAAAGAATGAAAAAGAAACTGGAAGGAAGGAAGGAAGAAAAAGGTAGAGGGAGAAAATAAATAAAGATAGAGGAAGGAAGGAAGGAAGGATTAAAGAGAGGGAAAAGAAATGGAAGGAAGCTACTTGATGGTTCAAAGTGATTCCATCATGAAAGGTCTTCCTGACTGTTTTTCTCTGTGTCCAGAAAATGGAGGAAGGAAGGAAGGAAGAAGGAAGGAAGGAAAAGAAAGATAGATGAAAGGAAAGGAAGAATAAATGAGAAAGCAAGGCAATGGGAATGAGAATGAGAAGAAGGAAAGGTGGGAAACAGGAAGAAAGGGAAGGGAAAGGAGAAGGAAGGAAGGGGGGGAGAAGGATAGGAAGGAAGGAACGAAAATGAAAGGAAGGAAAAGAAAGAATGGAAGGAAGGAAAGAAGGAGGGCAGAAAGAGATAAAAGGGAAGGAAGAAAAAAGAAAGAGAAAGAAAGGAGAAGGAGGGAAGGGAAGAAGAGGCAGAAAGAGAAAAAGGAAGAGAAAGATGGAAAGAGGGAAGGAAGAAGAGGAAGGAAGGGGAGAAGGAAGGAAGGAAAGAAAGGAGAGTCAAAAAGAAAGTAAAAGAAACACAGGAAGAGGACAGGAAGAAGAGAAAGGAAGGAAGGAAAGAGGAAGGAAGGAATTGGAATTAAAAGGAAGGATGAGAGAGAGGTAGGGGGGAGGTGTCTGAAGATTACCAGGGGAAAATGTTCAAAGCGATTGACAGCCGTCCTCTCCCGTGTCCAGAATGTCTTTGTGGTGCTGGATCTCTACGGCCGGGTCACTTCGGTCTCCATCGTCAGCTCCACCATGCTAGAAGAGGCGGAGGGCACCCACCCACCATCGGTCGCCTCGGACCCCTACAGCGAAGAAGAGGAAGAGCCCACCCCGGTCCGTACTAACAACAACAATAATAACAATAATAATTTATTAGATTTGTATGCCGCCCCTCTCGGAAGACTCGGGGCGGCTCACAACAACAAAAATAGTATACAAATCCAATTTTTATAAATACAATTTAAAACCCTTACAATAAAATAATCACACAATCCATTCAAACCATACAGCAACCTTGACAATTGGTGTGTGTCTTCATTTCCCCATGCCTGGCGGCAGAGATGAATTTTTAATGACTTACGAAAGGCAAGGAAGGTGGGGGCAGTCCTAATCTCTGGGGGGATCTGGTTCCAGAGGGTCGGGGCCGCCACAGAGAAGGCTCTTCCCCTGGGTTCCACCAAACGACATTGTTTAGTCCCTTCTGACTCTCTTGTGTCCTTCAGGCTGAGAATGACCTGCCGTCTGCCACGCCCTCCATGGAGTTCCTGGGCAACCACGGCAGGAACATCCTCTTGTCCAACGGCAACTTGACGGCCACGCGGGTCTCCAGCTACAACCAGGGCATCGTGGTGGTGGGCCAGCCTTTGCCGCCGCAGCAGCTCTTCCAGGTGGGTTGTGGTCTAGGCTCAACCCCCCCTTGGGGGTCTCTCTCCCCTGCCCCAAGGTTGCCTCCATGGGAAGGACTTTCCTGGGGGATATAAGGATAGAATGGAACTGGAAAAGGGGCAAAAAAGGGCCACAAGAATGACCAAGGGAATGGAGCCCCTCCCTCATGAAACCAGGTTGCAAGGCCTTGGTCTCTTCAGCCTTGAAAGACGGCGTTTACGGGGGGACTTGATCGAAGGGAATAAAATCCTGCATGGGATAGAAAAGGTGGATGGAGAAAAATCCTTTTCTCCATCACACAAGGGGACGAGGGGCCCCTCCCTAAAGTTCATAGGTAAGAAAGTGAGGACAAATCAAGGGAGATATTTCTTCACCCAGAGGGTCCTTGGTTGATGGGATTCCCTTCCAGAAGAGGTCGTGACAGCTGTCATCCTGGAGAGCTTCAAGGCAGGATTAGACAGATTCATGGAGGCCAAGTGTATCATAGGTGGTGATTGAAACGGATGTCCATGTGTCGCCTCTATGTTGGTTGAGGCAGGCAGGGTTCCCTTGGGTCCTATTTGTAGGGGGTCAAGGGAAAGGGAGGGTCTTGCCTTCTCCTTCTGCTCAAGATCCCCATGGACAATTGGGGGGCCACTGTGGGACACAGAATGCTGGACTCCATGGGCTTTGGCCCCATTCAGCAGGGCTCTTCTTAGGCTCTTATGTTCTGGGGGGGGGGGGTGTCTTCCGCCAGGCGCTGGCTGGGCTGTCCTGCCCGCCTTCTCTGGGGACAGGGGCAATATCAGGTCGATAGCAGAACCGTGGGGGGACACCGCACCAGTAGTAATGGAACTGCACGACTGGCGGGCGAGTATGTTGGGGCGAGATTTGCCTTCTGTACATGTGCAGTAAGCGAAATCTCGCATTCACGCGCCCACCGGTTGCCCGGAGCTGCAAGTGGCCCAAAGTTGGAACCCCCGCCTGGTGGGTGGACTGAACGAGGGTGGAGGTGGGAGGGGCGTGTTTCTCGACCTATGTCCGTAGTGGAGCCTTTCTCCTGCACCCCTTCCCGGTTGTAAGTCAGGACGGTCCTAAACTGGGTCTTAAACCGTGTGACCAGGGGGATTGAGGCAGTCAGGAAAGGAAGAAGAACCTGGCCGGTAATCAAATCAGTTGTCCCCCCTGGGCTTGTTTCTTCCCTTCTCCTTTCATTCTTTTCTTCTGTCCTTCTTTCACTCTCTCCTTTCTTTCTTTCAATCCTTTCTTCTCTCCCTCTCCCTTCCTTCTCCCTTCATTCCTTCTCTCCCCCTTCCTTTCTTCCTTCCCCTCCCTCATTCCCTTCTTTTCTTCTGTCCTTCCTCCTCTCTCCCTTTTTCCTCCTTACCTTCCTTCATTCCATCCTTCCTTCCTCTCTGCCTCCCTCCTCTTTCCTTCCTTCCCTCCATCCCTCCTACATTTCTTTCTTCTTTCCTCCCCTCTCCCTTACTTCATTTCCTCCTTCTGTCCTTCCTCTTTTCCCTTTTCTTCCTTACCTCCCTTCATCCTTCTTTTCATTCATTTCTTCCTTCTCTCCCTCCTACTTTTCTTCCTTCCTTCCTCCCTTCTCCCTTCATTTCCTGTCATTCTTCTCCTTTTTCCTCCTTACCTTCCTTCCTTCTCCTTCCTTCTTTCCATCCATCCATCCTCTCTGCCTCCCTCCTCTTTCCTTCCTTCCCTCCATCCCTCCTACTTTTCTTGCTTCCTTCCTCCCCTCTCCCTTTGTTTCTTGTCCTTTTTCTCCTTTTTCCTCCTTACCTTCCTTCCTCTCTCCCTTCTCCTTCCTTCTTTCCATCCATCCTCCCTCCTTTTCATTCCTTCTCTCCCTCCTACTTTCCTTGCTTCCTTCCTCCCCTCTCCCTTCATTTCCTGTCATTTCTCTTCCTTTTTCCTCCTTACCTCCCTTCCTTCCTTCTCCTTCCTGCATTCTTTCCATCCATCCTCCCTCCTTTTCGTTCTTCCTTCTCTCCCTCCTACTTTCCTTGCTTCCTTCCTCCCCTCTCCCTTCATTTCCTGTCGTTCCTCTTCTCTACCTTTTTCCTCCTTACCTTCCTTCCTTCCTTCTCCTTCCTGCATTCTTTCCATCCAGTCTTCGGAGAGGGGCGGCATACAAATCCAAATAATAAATAAATAAATCTTCCCTCCTTTTCGTTCTTCCTTCTCTCCCTCCTACTTTTATTCCCTCCCTCCCCTGCTCAACCCCCACGGGGACCCCCTTCCCCTTCTGACCGGCCTCCCCTCTCCCCCAGTTCCAGATCGACTCCCTCAACCCCCAGTGGACCTCCTCCCTCTCGCTGGGGGTCATCGGCAGCTCCCCGGAGCGGCTCAACTTCCCGGCCACCGCCTGCTCCCTCAAGCGCTCCACCTGGCTCCTCCAGCGTGACTCCGTCTTCCAGAACTCCCTCAAGGTGCGCTGGGCGTCGGCTGGTTGGTGGGGGGCGGAGAGCGTGCGCGCGGGAGAGGCCTGGACTCGGGGAGGTGCTGAACTTCCCCCTCCCCTCTGCAGATCTGCGAGAACTACGGGCCCAACCTGGACACCTGCCCCGAGGGGACAGTGCTGGGGGTCTTGGTGGATGCCAGCAGCTGCCTTCACCTGTACATCAATGGCGTGGACCAGGGTGTGGCGGCTCAAGACATCCCCAGCCCTTGCTACGTCCTTCTCGACCTCTACGGCCAGTGCGAGCAGGTGAGGGTCCGGCTGGGAAGGAGGGAGGGAGGGGAGGGGCTTCAGGTGAGCATAGCTGAAGCAGCACCTGGAGAGCACAGGTAATCCTGGACTTTATGACCCCCCACCCACACACCCAACTGGGCTGAACACGGCCCTCCGGAGCATATAACAATATCAGAAATCACTTATTGTATGATAAAATCCCACTCTTTATTCAAAATCAAGCATACATGAATGAAACGCGGGGTTAAAAACTTCACAGAAGCCGCTATTTATCTCTGTAGCACTAGCTGTCATCTATGTCCGGGGATGAGCGCCAGGAACTCATTCTTTATGTGCATTCCTGAGATAAATGCCATTTACTTAAACATATACAGGGGTTGGACAAAAAAATGGAAACACCTTGCAGCTCTTCCGTGGAATCCAAATTTGTGAAGCTCCCTTCGCGCAGTTTTTGTGTCTATTGAGCTCTGCAGTGATTTTAGAAGCTGTGGTCTTGCGATCCGCTCTAACCATTCGCTTTAGAGTCCGACGGTCTCTCTCAGACGACTTCGACTTTCGACCAGACCTGTGCTTGGCTGAGGACGTTTTCCTTCTCTTTCAAAAGCAGTCATGACTTTTGAGACATGACCTCTTGAAACGCCAAACATCTGGGCACTTTCCGTTACACTAGCGCCTGCCATTCGAGCACCAACAATTCGGCCTCTTTGAAAGTCTGAGAGGTCTGCCATTTCTAGAAGGTTATAACCAATTTCCTTAAATTTCTGTTAAAAAAAAAAGGTAGTTTAAAAAAACATATCAAATACAGTGTTCCCTCGATTTCCGCGGGGGATGCGTTCCGAGACCGCCCGGGAAAGTCGAATTTCCGCGAAGTAGAGATGCGGAAGTAAATACACCATTTTTGGCTGTGGACAGTATCACAATCCATCCCTTAACCCTTTAAACCCCTAAATTGCAATTTTCCATTCCCTTAACTACCATTTACTCACCATTACTACTGGTACTCACCATTGAATAAGACACTTAGTGATCCTGATATTTATAAACATAATTATTTATTAACAATAATTATTATTTTTGTTATTTATTTACAAAAATTATTAGTTTGGCCATGACACATGACGTCATCGGGTGGGAAAAACCGTGGTATAGGAAAAAAACCCACGAAGTATTTTTTAATTAATATTTTTTGAAAAAACGTGGTATAGGCTATTCGCAAAGTTCGAACCCGTGAAAATCGAGGGAACACTGTAACAGAATTTTAAAAAACATTAAAATATGTCACGTTTTGGTTGATTTGAACATGTTCAAACGTTATGATGCCAAAAAATCAAGTGTTTCCATTTTTCTGCCCACCCCCTGTATCTGCTGACCAAAGCTTTCACTAGCACAGCGTCCAACAAGGATTGTATTTTTAAGAAGGAGAAATCATGGTCCTAAAGCTTCATTCAACACACCTCCAGTTTCAAGTCTATTGCAAAGAAGGGTGTTGAGTCTCCACGCCCCATTTCCCACAGTCCCATTCCTTTATAGTGCCTGGAAGTGACATCACACCTCAGAGAGCTTGTGAATTAATACCTTTTACTCTGTCACCCCTCTCGCCTTCAAAGCCTTTTTCTATAGCGAGGGTTGATCCAGTTGCTTTCCACTCTCATGTCTTCCTCACTCTCTGACTGGGACCACTCCCCCAATGTCACATCAGCCCCCTCTAGTGGTTCACTCAGGTCGCTTTCTCTCTCACAGCTGGCAACCCCGCTGGCCCAGGGTACCCAGAGGGGCCTGGCTCATCAGAACCTGACACGACCTGAGGTGGACAAGGAGCACTCACAACACCAACTTTGGGGCTCCAAATTTCCCTTGGCTAAGCGAGAATATTTGGGGAGCAATGTTCCCCCTCCCCCCTATTTTAACGGCCCTGCTCTGTAGAAATCACAGACACAGAAACATGATTTCTTGAACAAAGCTTGTCCAGGCCAGGAATCTCTCTGATCTGAAGTTCTCCCTCTGGACTTGCCAGCTTATTACCGTATTTTTTGGAATATGAGGCACCTTAGTTTTTGGGGAGGAAAATAGGGGGAGGAATCTGCTTACCAGGTTTTCATCTGGCTGAGTCCTTAGTCTGGACAGGTCCAGCACATTATTTTATCCCCTGGTTAAGGGCTTTAGAATAAACCTTATTTGGAGAGAGTAACAATGAAAGAGCTTGCAAGCCAGTAAGAGCATCATTAGCACCTGGAAAGAAACATTCAGAGCAAATAGATCAATGACTTAGGGCTTGGAAAACATTCTTTGCAGAGAGTAACAATGAAAGAGCTTGCAAGCTAGTAAGAGCTGGGAACATCGTTAGCACCTGGAAAGAAACATTCAGAGCAAATAAATCAATGATGTAGGGCTTGGAAAACATTCTTTACAGAGAGTAACAATGAAAGAGCTTGCAAGGTAAGAGCTGGGAAGGTTGTTAGCACCTAGTTAGGGCTGGGGGGGGGGAGCTTCAAAAAATGTTACATTCATAGTACAGTAGGACCTCTAGATACGAGCTGCTCCACATGCGAGTATTCCAAGTTACGAGCCACGACGGGAGCGAAATTTCTGTTCCACACCCGAGCTCAAATTCGGGATACGAGCCGAGCTTCCACTAGGTGGCGCAAGAATCCTTGCTTCTGGATATCTCGGCAGGGAAAAACAAAGTCTAAAGCCATTTGTTCCAGATACGAGTTGATCGACATACGAGCTCCGTTCTGGAACGAATTAAACTCGTATCTAGAGGTACTACTGTATAAGACACACCAGAATTTTCAGCCTCTTTTAGGGAGGGAAAAGGTGCCTCTTACACTCTTAAAAATACGGTATTTATGTATTACCAGTTTCTTGTGTATACAAATGTGAAGTATTAATTCTCCACTTAACTTAGTTGCGATGCGATTGGTTCGTATGTGACACATAGCATACAGACAAAACCTTGTCAAGGTGTGATTGCTAAATAAACAGAAGAGAATCTAATTAGTTTTGACATTAGATAAAAGAAGAGTTTTAATGACCTTAGGTCAATGGAAGCTTAAATGGATAATTATTCCCTTAAGCTTATCACAGGAGTGGGTTACTTTAGACCAGGCACGTAGGTTTGATCCTATCCTATCCACAGAGGGCATTCCGCATTCTCATAGACATGGATAGTTAACCCACGTTTTACTCTTTCCCCTAGATACACAGAGAGTAGAACAAACCTTTAGATTTAAATGAAACAGAAAGGTGAGGTGTTTATTGAGAAGATAGTTTGCTGTATCGTTGCAATAATCGGCAATAGTTGCTCGCCACAGCCGTTCGGCGTGTCGTTAAACAAGTAGATGAGACCTGGGTGTTTTTTTGGCTAGGTCACCATCATAACCAACGAAACGCCGGCAGTGGGAGCAGAAGGCACGGACCCTCAAGGACAAGGGGATATGGAGAAGGCCGACATGGTGGATGGTGAGCTGGGGGGGGGGGGTCTTCCCTTCCCTCCTTTTACAATCCTAAAATGGAAATTAAAAAGAGTCGGAAGGGACCTTGTTAGACTACCTAGTCCAAACCCCACCCACCCAATTCAGGAAGGAAGGAAAGAACAGAATAACAGAGGTAGAAGGGGCCCTGCAGGCCATTTAGTCCAACACCCACCCTCCCTCCCAAGCAAAAGATCATTTCAGGAAGGGAGGAAGGAGAGAAAGGGGAAGGAAGGAAGAAAACAGAAAAAGAAAAAAGAAAAAAATGAAGAAAAAAGGGATAGAAAGAAAGGAGGAAGGAAAGGTTGGAAGGGAAACCTGGAGGTGATCTAGTCCAACCCCCCACTCCACCCAAGGGAAGGAAGGAATGAAAAAGAAAGAAAATAAAGAACAATTGGAAGGGCCTAGAGGTCATCTAGTCCAGCATGCTGCCCAAGTAGGAGACCCTACCTCATTTTGGGAGGGAGGGAAGGAAGGAAAGTAGGAAGGAAGGAAAGGGAGGAAGGAAAAAGAAAAGGAAGAAAGAACGGTCATCCAGTCCAACTCCCCTGCCCCAGCAGAAGACATTACCCCATTTCATTGAGGAAGGGAGGGAGGAGAGAGGAGAGAAGAGAGGAGGAAAGGAAGGAGAGAGAGAGAGGGCAGGAAGAGAGAGGGAAGGAAGAGAGAGAAGGAGAGGAAGGAAGGAAGGAAAAATAAAAGGAAAGAACGGTCATCCAGTCCAACTCCCCTGCCCCAGCAGAAGACCCTACCCCATTTCAGTGAGGAAGGAAGGAAGGAAGAATGGTTGGAAGGGACCCCTGGAGGTCATCCAGTCCAGCCCCCCTGCCCCAGCAGAAGACCCTACCCCCATTTCAGTCAGGAAGATAGGAAGGAAAGGAAGGAAAAGGAAAAGAAAGAACAGTATAACAGAGTAGGAAGGGACCCTGGGGGTCATCCAGTCCACCTCCACACACATACACCCGCCCAAGCAGGAGACCCTTCCCACTTTCTCTGGCCCATGGCAGTCCAAGCCTCTTCTTGGGAGCCTCCACTAATGAAGCTCCCACAACTTCCGAAGGCAACTTCTGTTCTCATTTCTTGCCTTTTAAAAGAAAACCAAGTCTTGTGGCTCGCAGTTCCACAGCCAGTCTCGTGGGGAGGGGAGGGTCTGTAAATGAGGGGGTGGGCTTTGCCTCTCTGGGGGCCCTGGAGCCTTCAAAAACCTTCCTTCCTCCACGCCAGGCATCAAGGAGAGCGTGTGCTGGACCCCTCCCGTGGACGTGACCCCCCCTCACCAAGGTCTGCGAGTATCACTCTCTCTGCGCCCGTTTCAAGGACCTGCTGCTCTTGCCAGGTGAGTCAGACGGTCCTCGACTTACAACTGGGGTGGAAAAAAACCCCATGCTTCCGTCACTAAGCGAGATGGCGGCTGCCTCGTTTGGGGCACGGCCTGTGAAGCGAATCCGGCTTCTCCCCCTGTGGACTCGGCTGGTCGGAAGGTCGCCAGAAGGGATCGCGTGACCCCGGGGCGCTTAACGACCGTCGTACGTCCGTGCCGAGCCTCAAACTTTGATCACGTGACCTTACGGGTGCCGCAAGTGGTTCTAAGTGTGAACCATGGGTCGGACGTCCTTTTTTCCCCCCAGGGCAGTCGCTCAACGGATGATTATTAAGTCGAAGGCGAGAAATGTAAACCAGTGAAATAGCTTGAATTTACTGAGACATTGAAAGGGCATGGCCAATGCCGTGGCGCCACGGAGTTTCCCCTCGTTCTGCAGGAGAATCCAGAAACCTGTGTCTCTCGGGTTTCGGGGCTCCCCTGAAGGGGTGGTGAAGAAGAGGAGCAACAGTGGGCCGGGGGGAGGGGTGGGTGGATCTTTGAGAGAGATGATAGAGATAGATGCAGGTTGGACAGACAGATAGATGATAGACAGACAGACATGATGGATGGATCTGAGAGAGATATGATATAGATGGAGGACGGATAGACAGGATGGATGGATCTTTGAAGGTGAGATGATAGAAACGGAGGGAGGGAGGATGGACAGGTCATGGATGGATGGACAGACTGGATGGATGGATCTTTGAGAGAGAGATGAGAGAGAGAGATAGAGGGAGCAAGCGAGGATGGAGATAGACAGACAGATAGACAGACAGACAGACAGATAGATAGATAGCTAGATACAGATGATAGATAGGTAGATTAAGATAGATAGATAGATAGATAGATAGATAGATAGATAGATAGATAGATAGATAGATAGATAATATAGATGGATTTAGAATAAGGTGATGTGAGGTTATTGTGTTTTTAATTATTCTGATGTTGGGCTCCCCTGGGCCTCCTTCCTAACCGTGTTCTTCTCCCCCCCGTCTCTAAATCCCCCCCCCCCCCTTCCCAGATGCCTACTTTGCCGAAGACCCCAAGCGGAGCCTTTGCTACTGTGAGTCGTGCCACAAGCTGCGAGGGGACGAGGCCTACTACAAGCGCGGGGAGCCTCCCCGGGACTACGCCTTGCCTTTCGGGTGGTGCCGCTTCAGCCTCAGGTACCTTTGGGGCACTGCGGGAGGTCCCCGACATGCGACTGTTCGTTTAGTGACCGTCGGGAGTTACCATGGCCCCGAAAAAAGTGACCCTAGATCGTTTTTAACAACCGCTCGTTTCCCCCGTGGTCACCCATGGTTTAAATCTGGGTGCTTTGCTAGCCGACTTACATTTGTGGCCCCCTTTTGCAACCTCCTGACAAGCAATGGGAAAGCCAGTCTCACTTAACGACCGTAGGGATTCGCTTAACATACCGGTGGCAAGAAAGGGGGTGAGACGTGGGGCAAATGGGATTTGCTCATCAGGAATCCCACAGCGCCAACCACTTGCCGTGATTTACTTAACGGCCAAGGCAAGGAACGTTGTAAAATGGGACAAAAACTGAACAACTCTCTTGCTTAACGACAATTTTTGTTTTCCGTCGTGGTCATAATTTGAGGACTTGCCTGCATGAAGATATGAGGCTCTTCAGGGGGGGGGGGGGGTGTCCCCTTCTTCCCAGTTTCTAGACATCCAGGCTTTCTCCCCACTCACCCCATTTCTTGCAGGATAAACCCCCGCCTGGACGTGGCCAGCACCTCAAAGAAGTGGCACATGGCCTACCACGGGACGAGCATTGGAGCCGTGCGCCGCATGTTGGATCAAGGAGAACTGGTGCCTGGTAAGCGAAGCCAGCAGGCGAGGAACCAGGCGGCTGGGAGTTCTAGTACAGTGTTCCCTCGACTTTTGCGGGGGATGCGTTCTGAGACCTCCCGCGAAAGTCGAATTTCCGCGAAGTGGAGATGCGGAAGTAAATACACCATTTTTGGCTATGGACAGTATCCCAAGCCTTCCCTTAACACTTTAAACTCTAAATTGCAATTTTCCATTCCCTTAGCAACCATTTAGATTATTACTCACCATGTTTATTTATTAAAGTTTATTAAAAAAATATTTATTAAAGGTGGACGAAAGTTTGGTGATGACCTATGACGTCATCGGGCGGAAAAAACCGTGGTATAGGGAAAAACCCCGTGAAGTATTTTTTAATTAATATTTTTGAAAAAACGTGGCATAGACATTTTCGAAGCCGTGAAAATCGAGGGAACACTGTATTGCCTTCGTCATGAAGCCAGCTGGGTTATCTGGGGCCCGCCCAATCTCTCTCAGCCCTCAAAAGGGCATAGCATCAAACTCCTTTCAAGAATTGGGCGGCTGGGAGTTCTAGTATCGTCTTCAGCACGAAGCCGCCTGTGTGATCTGGGGCCAGCCAGTCTCTCTCAGCCCTCAAAGGGGAGGCAAAGGCAAACCCCTTCCCAAAACCGGGAGGCTGGGAGTTCTGGTATCGCCTTCGGCACAACGCCAGCCAGTCTCTCTGAACCCTCAAAAGAGCGCAATGGCAAACCCCTCCTTCCTTGCCCTGCAGGGAGCGCCTCGATTCTGAGCTGCCGCCCAGTGAAGGCCGATCCGCAGGGAGGGGGCAGCGGCAGCGGCTCCAACGGGGTCTACCTGGAGGCGGAGGAGAACAGCGTCCAGGGCCGTGAGGAAGCCCACCACGTCCTCCTGTCGCCCACCCTGCGCTACGCGGGACTGGAGCCTTTTGCCACCAAAGTGCAGTAGGTGTTGCGCACGGACGGACGGGTGAACAGATGGGGCTAGCGAACGGGGTCCAATCAAGACCCCGAGGGAAGGGGGAAAGCTGCGGGGTAGGGGGTCAAAAAAAGTCAATAGAACAACAGAACAAAGAATGGTCATTGGGTCCAACCCCCTGCTCAATGCAGGATTCATTAAACCATCCCAGAAAGATGACTGTCCAGTCTCTGTTTGAAGATCTTCAGTGAAGGCAAGGCCATCACCTCCTGTGGCAAACTGTTCCACTGGTTTATCACCCTTACTGTTAAGAAAAGTTTTTTCTGATATCTCATCTAAATCGACTCCCTTGCAGTTCCATCCCATTGTTTCTCGTCCTTCCATCTGCTAGTGAGACCAAGGCTGACCCCTCTGCTCTGTGACAGCCCTTCAGATATTTGTAGACAGCTGTCAAGTCTCCTCTCAGTCTTCTCCTTTGGAGACTAAACATGCCCTTATACAAAGGAACAGAATGTTGATTTGTCTTCTTGAATTTACACACACACACACACACACACACTGGAGATTCTCTTTTCCAGAAGCTGTTGGGGACATAACACACACACACACACCCCGAGCATGGAGATATATAGAGATATACCGGTAGATATCACCATATATATTAAACATATATACACTGCTCAAAAAAATAAAAGAGAACACTTAACACAATATACTGTAACTCCAAGTCAATCCAACTTCTGTGAAGTCAAACTGTCCACTGATTGACAGTCAGTTTCACCTGCTGTTGTGCACATTCAACTTTGTACAGAACAAAGGATTCAATGGGAATATTTAATTCCTTTGGATCTAGGGTGGGTTCTTTGAGGGGTCCCTTTATTTTTTGAGCAGTATATGATGTTTTCTTTTGCATGCCTGCTGGTGGGAACGATGTTTAAAGTAAGGAAGCAAAAGTCGAGGCTAAAAAAATAGGAGTTTTTAAACAAAAAGATAAAAGTGTTTTTGTTGTTGTTTTCTCTCTCTCTCTCCCCCCCCCCCCTTTCCCAGATTCAAAGACCCCAAATCTCACCGGCAGCACTCGGCCCAGGTGGCGTTACAGGTGTGCGTCCGTCCGGGGGTCCTACAAGGTCTGCCCCCCCACGCAGGCGGCCCCCGAGCCCGTGGACCCCCGCTTCAGCAGCACCGAGATCGAGTGGGTGACCAAGGAGAAAGGGGCTACCGTCCTCTTTGGCCTGCTGATCCGCGTGGAGTGAAACACCAACAGCCCCCCCCCCCATTGCCCTCCGCGGTGCAGAGGGGCGGGATGCCGAAAATGGGACGCCACAGCTTTTGCCAAAACACCCACCTCCCCGGCGGCACAGAACCGGCACATCCAAGCGAGGAGGAGTGGGGAGGGGTCAACTTTTACGGCCAGATGGAGGACTCCCTTTGACTTTATTGTTGGGAGGGGGCTGCCTCTTGCGAAAGGGGGGGCGTTCGCCTCCTTCTATTTTCCTTTTTTTTGCACAGAGACGAGAGAAGCTAACGGGGAGGGGAGACTGTTAAGAGCATGAGAGGGGAGGGTGCGTGGGTGGGGAAAGGGGAGGGGTCTTCAGTTGCCACAAAAGGACTTGGGATGGGTCTTTCTGGAAACCTCCCCCCTTTCTCCCTCCCTAACCCTCCCCCCAGGAGATTTCTACAGACCAACTGCCTCCTTTTCTCTTCCCCTCCCCGTGGTGGGTTCGAATCCTTCCTTGTCCCTTTTCCTGGGGAAGGGTCTTTTGGAGTGGGGAAGGGGTCTTCCTCGAGGGACACCCCCCTTCCTTTGGCAGGCACTTAGGCACATGGACAGAGCTTGGGGGGCTGTGGGGGGGGGCACTCATCTCAACCTCCCCTCCCTTTGATCCAGAGTTATGGATTTAAATAACATTTTTTGGGGTGTCTTTCTTACACAATGCAGCGTTGAGACCCCCGTCTCAACAGCCCCCAACCTCCTTGGCTCATTCTTTTTGGACGGTGGGGGGGCGTGAGGAGGTCAGCCCCCCCAGATTTTAAAAAAGAAGCGTTCCTTCAGCGAGGGCGGGGGCAGAGTGTGAAATTGCCATTTTTTTCTTATCTTGCAATGGGTTTTTTCCCCCCTCCCACCCCAGGACCCCCGTCAAGACTCATTGTTGCCCCCACCTCCCCGTTAAAAAAAAAAAAAAGCACACCTTATTCTTATTTTTTTTGTTTTGTTCGTTTTCAACTCTCCCGGTCTGACAAGCGCTACCCCTCTCCCCCCCTTCCCGTTTCTTGGTGGGGTGGGGTCTCACGGAATACAGCCACCCCCAACAAACATACCCCCCCATTCCCCTTCTCCTGTCCCCCTCCTTCCCCTTATTTATTGATGTGCTCATCGTCAGAAAAAAAACAATGTGAATTTTTTTTTCAAGGGGGGGGCGCGAAAAGGATGCGAGGCCGCACAAAGCCGGCAGTCTTTGCGTCGCACCCCCCCTCCTCCTTTGATTTGTATTTTAAATGCTATTTATGCTGCTTCACGTTATTTGTTTTTTTTTTTGAGGGGGGGATTTATAAACCACAGTTCAACTGGTTTTGGGTTTGTGTTCTTCGCAACTTCTCCCCACCCCCGAGAGCCCCCTACCCAAATGGCATCTTATAAAGAGTCACGCACGCGCCCCCCCCCTTCCCCGGGAATTTTCCTTTTTCTCTTATTTATGACATGTCACCCCGAGGTTTCGGATATCGCTCCCCCCCCCCCCCCTCCATCAGCAGCAGCTTTCAAATCGAGTGAGAAATAAATGAAGAGGAAAAAATAAAAAGAATTTGTATTTTGAGCGTCCCGGAAAACTGCAGAGCCCCCCCCCCCCCAAAAGGCAAAATGAACGGAGCTTCAATGATTTGGGTACATCGCCGTATTTTTCAGAGTATAAGACACACATTTTCCTCCCCCCCCCCCTCCATAGAAGGTGAACATTTGGGTTGGGTTTATTTACCCCGAATGTAGCTTTTTTGAAGCTCCCCCCCCCAGCCCTAACGATCTTCCCAGCTTGCAGGCTTGTTTTTCATAGCTACCCCCCCCCCCAAAAAAAATTTCCCAGCCTTTGCAGGTTCGTTTTCATTGCTACTCCCCCCCAAAGTTTTTTTCCAGCCTTTGCAGGTTCGTTTTCATTGCTACTCCCTCCAAAAAAGTCCCCCCCCCGCCCTAACGAGATGTTAACTTCCCGGTTTAGGATTTTTTCATTGCTACTCCCTCTGAAAACTGTTTTTTCAGCCCTAACAAAGTGCTAAGAATCTTCCCCAGCTTGCAGGATTTTTTCATTGCTACTCCCCCAGGGTTTTTTTTCTACCCCTACGTCTTTGTAGGCTTCTTTTTCATTGCTACTCCCTCTGAATAAGTTTTTTTTTCCAGCGCTAAGTCTGCAGGCTTGTTTTCATTGCTTCTCCCTCCCAAATTTTTTTCCAGCCCTAAAGAGGTGCTAACTTCTGAATAATTATTTTTTCCCAACCCTAAGTCTTTGCAGACTGGTTTTCATTGCTTCTCCCTCCAAAAAAGGTTTTTTTCAGCCCTAACCAGGGAATAAAATAATGTGTTGAAGCTGACCAGACTAAGCATGCTAGTCACATGAATACCTGACAGGCAGATTTTGACACCTCCCTCCCCCCACCCCCCCATTTGCCTTCTAAACTAATGTGCATCTTATACTCTGAAAAATGCAGTACTTTGTTTTCTTTAATAGGCCGTTGGTTTAGTCTCGACCTGGAGCGACGACGGTCCTGAAAACAAGCGTTGTCCACTCGTAACGACCTTTGCAGCGTTCGCATGATCAAAAATCCAGATGCTTGGCAACTGGCATGTACTTATGATGGGTTGCAGTATTCTGTGTGTGACATGATCTCCTTTTCCGTCTGTCATTATGCATTCACTTAATGACTGGGTTACTTGCTGAACTCGTTAGGGGTCATGATTTCTGACAGTCTCAAAATGGGTGAACCGTGCGGTCAGACAGTAGGGAAAGCAGGTAGAATGCTTGGCTGCATCGCTAGAGGTATCACAAGCAGGAAGAGAGAGATTGTGATCCCACTATATAGAGTGCTGGTGAGACCACATTTGGAATAATACTGTGTTCAGTTCTGGAGACCTCGCCTACAAAAAGAAATTGAACGGGTCCAAAGACGGGCTACAAGAATGGTGGAAGGTCTTAAACATAAAACTTATCAGGAAAGACTTTAATGAACTCGATCTGTATAGTCTGGAGCAGTTTTTCCCAACCTTGGCAACTTGAAGATATTTGGACTTCAACTTGACTGCATAGTTGAAGTCCAGATATCTTCAAGTTGCCAAGGTTGGGAAACACTGGTCTGAAGGACAGAAGGGAAAAGGGGGGACATGATTAAAACATTTAAATATGTTAAAGGGTTAAATAATGTTCAGGGGGGAAGTGTTTTTAATAGGAAAGTGAACACAAGAACAAGGGGGCACAATCTGAGGTTAGTTGTGGGGAAGATCAGAAGCAACATGAGAAAACACTTGACTGAAAGAGTCGTAGATGCTTGGAACAAACTTCCAGCAGACGTGGGTGGTAAATCCACAGGAACTGAATTGAAACATTCCCAGGATAAACCTAGATCCATCCTAAGATAAAATACAGGAAATAGTCTAAGGGCAGACAAGATGGACCAGGAGGTCTTTTTCTGCCATCAATCTTCTATGTTTCTATGAACAAACGGCAGGAATTCACTTTGTTTATTTATTTATTTTTTATAATGAGTTTTCAAACGTTTCACAAATAAACATAAGGACAAAAAAATAAGCAATAAGATAAACACATGTAGCAGGAAAACGTTAAAACAAAAAAAAGGAACCGATACGATATAATACAAGTAACACAAGTAACATACAAAAAACGAAAAGCTTGGAACATTATTAAGATTTTACTAATATTCTCTTCCTTGACATCGATGTGATATTAATGTTGGTGGATTTATAGATTTTTTTTCTTTTTTCAAGCCATTAGTTTTTCCCATATGATATATATTTATTTCTTTTACTCATTACGTTTATTGTTTCAGAGGGCATGTGTTCATTCTTCCATTGTTGTGCGACTGCTAATCTAGCAGCTGTTAGCATTTAAGTAGTAACGGATTCACTTTAAAAGGAGGTCGCATAAGTCATTTAACCCAGTGCTTCCCAACCTTGGCCACTTGAAGCTATTTGGACTTCAACTCCCAGAATTCCCCAGCCAGCGAATGCTGGCTGGGGAATTCTGGGAGTTGAAGTCCAGATATATTCAAGTGGCCAAGGTTGGGAAACACTGATTTAACCAATGTCTCACAGCAGAGGAGGGGAGGGGGAGATATATAAGGCGCGGGGGAGGGGCTGTTCCCCAATTTCTCCCCTCTTTCCTGCTGGAGTGTAGGAAAAGGCAGGAGGAAGCCACGCCCATCACCGGTATATTTGCATGCAGGCCCCGCCCCCTTCTCTTTCCCCGTCCCACCGCTTGTCACGTTCCACGCTCACCACCGGCGTATTTGCACGCAGGCTCCGCCTCCTTTCTCTTCCCACTCCGCGCCACCGTTGATTTCTACGCGCGAGAGAGGGCGGGGCGAAGCGACCCCGGAAGCGGAACTCCCGTAGCGGAAGTGAGGCCTAGGGAGCTGAGGAGAGGGGGGTTTCTCTCCGCCGTGGTGCCTCCTTTCCCTCGGGGAGGCTCTCCGGGGCCGCCGCGAGGATTGCGACCGCCGCCATGCCGGCCCTGCTGGAGCGCCCGAAGCTGAGCTCGGCCATGGCCCGCGCCCTCCACCGGCACGTCATGGTGGAGAGGGAGAGGAAGCGGCAGGGTGAGAAACCCCCACACACACACCGCTGAAGGACCCCCCCCCACACACACACACACGCACTTATGCCCCCCTCGCCTATTCCAGCCCGCACACCCCGAATATTCCTCACTTGCAGACCCCCCACCCCCGTTTCCACGTTCATTCACTTCCCCATTTGAGACCCCCCCATATCTCCCCCCCCGGGATCCAGATCCTCCAGGCCTCCAGTCTTCCCCCCCCCCCGTAGATTTTCAGAGACCCCCCCTACTTCAGACACTCCACATGTCCATTCTGCCCCCCTCACGGCAACTTCCAGGAAAACAACCACCTATATGCTTCCTGAACCCCCCCCCTCAGGGCCTCCCCACTCCCCCCCCACACACACACATACTTCAGGCACTTATAGATCACCCCCACTTTCCACGCCCCCCTCCCCACTTGCAATATCCCCATTTCAGACACCCACCACACACACATATTTCTAATGGGGGGAGGGTTTCCCCTGTACTTGCAGACCCTCCCCTTCCTGGTTTTTTTTTTTAAAGTATTTTTATTCACTATTTTATTATTATTAAATATTTATTATTCATTGTTCCTCGGTGCTTGAGAAGTTGGGCAGCATATAAATTAGGTTAATAATAATAAAAATAAAAATGATGGAGCAGAAGATGAAGGAGGAGCAGCAGGAGGAGATAATAATAATAATAATAATAATAATAATAATAATAATAATAATAATAATAATGTTTAAAAACTACATCAAAGAAAAAAGAAAACAATTCCAATCCTGATTAATTAATTTTTTTTTATTAATTTAATTTATTTTTTTATTAATTTAATTTATCCTTTTAATTTTAATGTATTTTTAAAATTAATTTAATTTATATGTCGCCCAATTCCCGAAGGACTCTGGGTAGGCAACTTACTTCCAGAGCCTCTTCCCATGTCCCCCACCCCACCCCGACGTCTAGACACCTGCTTCCAGATTCCACTCTCTTCCAGGTTTCCTTCTCGCCTCCCATAGATGGGGCCTCAGTGCCCCCACCCCTCCACCAAGAGCTTCCTCAGGGGTGGGGGTCTCCTCCCAGCCCCAAGCCGGGCCGGGGTCCCCCTTCTAGATACCAAGCCTGGCCGGAGGAGCCTCATTCCATTGCCAGCTCCTTGGTGCCCTTTGTCATGGGCAACACCCTGGCTCTGTTTTCAACCTTGTGGACTTCAACTCCCAGAATGCCCCAGTCAACATGGCCAGCTGGGGAATTCTGGGCATTGAAGTTCCACAGTGGCATTAAAGTTACCAAACGAGGCCATCCCAACAACTCCCATGAGAGCCAGAGCAAGCCAGGCTGGGCTTTTACAGCCCTCTCCAAGCGGTTCACAGAATCAGGATATTTGCCCCCAGCAATCTGGGTCCTCATTTGACCCACCTCGGAAAGAAGGGAGGCTGAGTCAACCTTGAGCCGGTGGTGAGATTTGAACTGTTGAACTACAGCTAGCAGTTAGCTGAAGTAGCCTGCAGGGCTGCACTCTAACCACTGCGCTATCCCGGGAAAGTGGTTGGCCTTGCCAGGCTGGGGGAATTCTGGGAGTGGAAGTCCTCAAGTCTTAAAGTTGCCAAGGTTTGGAGACCCCTGGCTTAAATACATTTACCAAATGATGGTCAACCCATGGCACATATATATCTGTGGCTGTTGGCTCTTCCTCTGCAGATTTCCCATCCTAACAGGAGGAAACCCCCCGGGAAGATTTGGGAGGGGGGGGGCTAATGTCCATATTCAGTAGCCGGAGGCCCATTGAGGGTCTTCCCAATCTCCAGGGGTTGCGGAGAGAGTGGGCTCCATCTCTGACCATTCGCTCGGCTGGGGCTTTCTGGGAGTTGAAGTCCATGGGGGGTGTATAAAAGCCTGCCCCCCACCTTCACGGAGCTGGCATACGGGTCAACCCTGCCCCCTTTGTGAAGGGAGGGGGAGCAGGTATCGCCCTCTCCCTCCTTGATAGCAGCCCCTCCCTCTGTCCTGCAGAAGAAGAAGAGGTGGACAAAATGATGGAGCAGAAGATGAAGGAGGAGCAGGAACGGAGGAGGAAGAAGGAGATGGAGGAGCGCATGTCCCTGGAGGAGACCAAGGAGCAGGTGGGTCAAGGGGGAGGAGCCCCCCTCCCCACTGAAGGACCCCCACACTCTTGACTGACACCCACCACCCCTTCACCTCCAGATCCTGAAGCTGCAGGAGAAGCTTCAAGCCTTGCAGGAGGAGAAGCACCAGCTGTTCCTTCAGCTCAAGAAAGTCCTGCACGAGGAAGAGAAACGCCGGCGCAAGGAGCAAAGGTGGGCGAGGGGGCGGCCTTCTCCCCACACCTTCCCTGCCCCCCCCTCTGCCGTGGGACAAGTAGGGTGGAGAGACCGTCGCCCGGCCTTCCATTAGTCCCCAGAAGACAGCCGCCTCCTCCTCCTGGCAGAACCCAGGCTGTCTTGGGGGACTAAAACCAGCACCAGTGATGGATGTCAGGAGACACACACACACACAAACACAGCATTTGGTTTTCTGTGTTGTGGCTCCTCTCGGCTCCCAAGTGGGTGAGCTGCAGCCCCCAACTAATAAAACACTATTTGTGTCTGAGCATTTTCTGATCTGGGGGGCTTCCCGGCAGAGGTTTCATGACCCCATAAGGGGATGGCATCAGTGCTAGAAGGGGAGTGTGGTTTGCAGAGAGGAGGAAAAGGGCTCTGGGGTCCTGGGTACTTTCTGAGCTGCGGGGTTTCCTGGCAGAGGTTTCGTGACCCCACAAGGGGATGGCATCAGTGCTGGAAGGGAATGGGATGTATGGAGGGGGAAGAGAAAAGGGAGAAGGAGGAGGAACTGTGGGGAGCTCGACCCTCGCTGACCTCGGTGGGGTTTTTTTTGTTTTTTGTTTTATTTATTTGTTTATTTATTTATTAGATTTGTATGCCTTCCCTCTCCGTAGACTCGGGGCGGCTAACAACAGTAAAATAGACAATGTAAACAAATCTAATATTAAAAGTAATTTAAAAAACCCCAATTTAAAGAACCAATCATACATACAAACATACCGTGCATAAATTTTATAAGCCTAGGGGGAAGGGAATATCTCAGTTCCCCCATGCCTGACGACAGAGGTGGGTTTTAAAAAGCTTACGAAAGGCAAGGAGGGTGGGGGCAACTCTGATATCCGGGGGGGAGTTGGTTCCAGAAGGTCGGGGCTGCCACAGAGAAGGCTCTTCCCCTGGGTCCCGCCAAACGACATTGTTTAGTTGACGGGACCTGGAGAAGGCCCACTCTGTGGGACCTAATTGGTTGCTGGGATTCGTGCGGCAGGAGGTGGTCCCTGAGATAAACTGGGAGCTTTCTTGCAGAGATTTCATGACCAAACTAGGTTACATCGTCATGGTTAGAAGGAAGTGGAGTTTGCAGAGGAGGAGGGGGGGAAGACTGTGGGATCCTTGGTGGTCTCTGGTCTTGGGAGCTTTCCTTGCAGACCTTTCAGGACCCAACTAGGGAACGTCGTCAGTGCTAGAAGGGAGGGGAAGTTTATTAATTGTTTATTATTAATTGGACTTTTATGCTGCCCCTCTCCGAGGACTCGAGGCGGCTTGCAATATAATATTTATTGCAATATATATTGTTCTGTCGGGCTCTCTGGTGGAATCCTCCCAAAAATTCACAGGTACAAATTTCACACACACACACATTTGAAAATTCAAAACAATGTTCTTTATAATGAAAATTCACTTAAACCAAGCCCTCTTTTGGTATAGCAAAGAGCCCTCGTCTCCAAACAAACTGGTAATTTGTACAAGTCCCTTATCAGTTCTGTGATACTTAGCTTGCAGCTGTGAGGCAATTCACAGTCCTTCTTCTTTCACAAAGTGAAACACACTTTGCTCTGGTTTAGTTCAAAGCAAGGAAAAATCTGCACACAAAAAGTCAAAGTCAGTAAAGCAGTCACGAAACACAACGATCAGATAATCCTCCACAATGGCCAAACCCACAGGCTGCTCTTTATAGCAGCCTCACTAATGACCACAGCCCCACCCAACCACAGGTGGCCTCATTTTCTTTGATAATAATCCCTCAGTTGTTGTTGCCTATGCATCGCTCTCCGCATGCGTGGCTGTATCATTAACTCTTGTTCTGAGTCCAGGGAGGAGCTAGATAATTGATCTCCTTCTGAGCTGTCTGCCACACTCTCCTCCTCCCTGTCACTCATGTCTTCTTGGTCAGAGGAGCCTTCATCAGCAGATTCCACGGGGGGCAAAACAGGGCTGCAGCACGTGGATGTCTCCCCCACATCCACAGTCCTTGGGGCAGGAGCTGGGCCAGAGCTAACCACAACAATATATAGGAACAATATAACATCCTAAATCCAATTAATTTAACTTAATAGTCTAAACAAAACCAAAACCATAAAAAAACACTCATTCCTATTCAAACAGCTATCTCGCAATACATTTGTTGGCCAGGCGACTAGAGTCTACTTTGCCCCGAGCCTGGTGGCATAGATGGGTGTTGAGGGTGTTGGTCTTCAAAAGGAACTGAACACATTTGGAATAATACTGTGTCCAGTTCTGGAGACCTCACCTACAAAAAGATATTGACAAAATTGAACGGGTCCAAAGACGGGCTACAAGAATGGTGGAAGGTCTGAAGCATAAAACGTATCAGGAAAGACTTCATGAACTCAACCTGTAGAGTCTGGAGGACAGAAGGAAAAGGGGGGACATGATCGAAACATTTAAATATGTCAAAGGGTTAAATAAGGTCCAGGAGGGAAGTGTTTTTAATAGGAAAGTGAACCCAAGAACAAGGGGACACAATCTGAAGTTAGTTGGGGGAAAGATCAAAAGCAACATGAGGAAATATTATTTGACTGGAAGTAGTAGATGCTTGGAACAAACTTGGTTGGTCAATCAACAATACCTAAATGTAAACATGCCTGGGATAAACATAGATCCATCCTAAGATAAAATACAGGAAATGCTATAAGGGCAGTCTAGATGGAATCATGAGGCCTTTTTCTGCCGTCAGTCTTCTATGTTTCTATGTTTCTAACTCGGGATGTGTTTCCAATGCAGAGACAGCAACCATGCAAAGAGGGGCTTGCTGTCAGCCCCTGAGTGGGGGTGTGGGGGTGTCCAGGTCGCTCTGGTGCAGTGGAGGACTGATGGCTTTCCCTCCTTTCCTCCCCCCACAGTGATATGACCACCTTGGCAGCGGCTGCCTACCAGCAGGGGATGGCTGTGCATACTGGGACCCACATCCTCAACATGCAAGGTGGGTGGCCTTGGGAGTGGCGGTGGGGGGGTGTGTGCGGGGCACGACCCAGGGCATCGGTGGGAAGACGAGAGACGATTCAGTGGAATTTTTATTTTTTTTGCCTCATTTTACCACGTTTCTTTGCCACGGTGCTTAAGTGGATCACTGCGGTCGTTAAGTAAATACAGCTTCCCTGTTGACTTTGCTCACCGGGAAAGTCATTTTTCCAAGCCTCTGAATTTTGTTATTTTGAGGGGGGGGGGCTGCAACACTTGTTATGTCTGAAAAAGGGTCGTTTCAGCAGCCGTCATAACTTCCAACAGTCACTAAAAGAAACTGCCGTAAGTTGAAACACTAACCTCTGCGGGTATAATCCTCGATGTTGAAAGACTTACCTCTGCGGATATATTATTATTATTTTATTACTGTTGTTATTGTTGTTATTAATAATAATAATAATTAGATTTGTATAATAATTAGATTTGTAGTTGGGGGAAGATCAAAAGCAACATGAGAAAATATTATTTGACTGAAAGAGTAGTAGATACTTGGAACAAACTTCCAGCAGACGTGGTTGGTCAATCCACAGTCACTGAATTGAAACCTGCCTGGGATAAACATAGATCCATCCTAAGATAAAATACAGGAAATAGTATAAGGGCTGACCAGATGGACCAGGAGGTCTTTTTCTGCTGTCAATCTTCTATGTTTCTATGCCGCCCCTCTCCGCAGACTCGGGGCGGCTCACAGCAGTGATAAAACAATAAACAGTAACAAATCTAATATTAAAAAGTCTAAAATAACAAATCTAACATTAAAAGTCTAAAAGCCCCATTATTTAAAAATCATACACACAAACATACCATGCATAAACTGTATAGGCCCAGGGGAGATGTCTCAGTTCCCCCATGCCTGACGGCAGAGGTGGGTTTTAAGGAGCTTACGAAAGGCAAGGAGGGTGGGGGCAACTCTGATATCTGGGGGGAGCTGGTTCCAGAGGGTCGGGACCGCCACGGAGAAGGCTCTTCTCCTGGGTCCCGCCAAGCGACATTGCTTAGTCGACGGGACCTGGAGAAGGCCAACTCTGTGGGACCTAACCAGCCGCTGGGATTCATGCGGCAGAAGGCGGTCTCGCAGATATTCTTATAGGTTATGACCAACACTTTGAATTGTGACTGGAAACTGATCAGCAGCCAATGCAGACTGCAGAGTGTTGGTGTAACGTAACATAATATAATATAATATAATCCTTGACTTAACGACCCTAGCTGAGCCCATTAACGTTTCTGTCATTAAGGGAGACGTGTGACTTTTTGCCCTGTTTTTACTTTTCTCGCCTCCGTTGTTAAAGGCACCACTGCACTGCAGTCCACTTAGTAACACGGTTGTTAAGTGAATCTGGCTTCCGCATTGATTTTTTTTTTTTGCCCAAAAGGGGATAAATAAAGTCAGTGGCCAAACATGTGGATTTTGATCACCTGACTTGATTCACTAAACGAACTGTCATAAGTCAAGGACCAGCTATTTGGTGGTGGGAGGGACGGCCATTTGAAGCATAAGGCCGACAAGCTTCCTAGAGCCGCTTCTGATGGCCGGATGGGCAGCGGATCAATCAATGTTATGGATTTTGAGGGGTGGGTTTCTCTTCCCTAGGAAGTCCCGGTGGGCACAACAGAGCCGCCACCCTCATCCCAGCCGACCGGGCGAAGCAGATGTTCGGACCACCCGTCATTACGGTAAATGGGGAGCTGGGGAGTGGGCTGCGTTAGATCCCAGCCTGCCTCATCTTACCTGGAGGGGGCAGGTGTCTGTCATAAGATCCTGCTTGAATACAGAATAAGTTGGAGTTGGAAGGGACCTTGGAGGTCATCCAGCCCAACCTTTAAAGCGGGAGTCCGTGCTAGACCGTTTTCGGACAATCAGCTGTCCAGTTTCTTCTTCAAAACCTCCACTGTTGGAGCATCCACAACTTCTGGTGGCGAGCTGTTCCACTTGTTCTACCGGCTAGAAGGTTTTTTCTTAATTTCAGTGTTCTTCCTTCCTTCCTTTCTTTCTCCTCTCTTTTCTTTTTCCCCTTTCCTTCCTTTCTTCTTTCTCTCTTTATTATTCTCCTAAATTCCAGGGTGCTCTTTTCTTTCTTTCTTCCTTCCTTCCTTCCTTCCTATCTCTCTCTCTCTTAGTTTCTCCTAAATTTCAGAGTGCTCTTTCTGTCTGTCTTTCTTTTTCTTTCTTTCTTTTCTTCCTTTGTTCCTTCCCCTGTCTATCCATCCATCTACCTTTCCACTCTTCCGCTGGCTAATTGTTAAATGGCAGAAGCCTTAGGTGCCCATTGAACCAGTCGCTGGTCCATTCCACACCTTGTGCAGACCCTGGTTTGATTCACAATTGTTGTTCAAACAAGCTATGATAAGCCAGGTCTCCCGCAGCACCTCACACCACCAGCCTTCACAACCCAGGTAAATTTTAGTTAGAAAAAACTCAAGTAGGTTTATCCAAATTGTGGCCAACAGCTTAACATGGGTGGCCCTGGCCTTATGCAGGGAGTCTCGGACTTACAACCACCGCTGAGCCGAGAATTTACGTTGCTGAATGAAAAATTATGTTTAGTGGCTTTTCATGACTTTTCTTGCTGCCGTCAATGAATCACTTCAGTCGTTAAGTGAGTGACAACAGGTTGTTAAGTGAATCCCCGTGGGAAACGTTTGTGAGAAGGTTGCAAAAGGGGATTTTTTTTTTAACTTCCAACGGTCATTAAATGAACCGTTGTAAGTCGGGGATCACCTGCACAGAGGTCTACAACTCAGGAAAATTTGGGGTGGGGGCTGTTGTCTTTCCTCTTTCCTGGCAGACCCGACATTTTGCCACCCAACCAGCTTTCCCAGCCGGCACCCCGGAACACGGGCAGTACCAGGGCAGCCAAAGTGGGCACAGCCCCTATGCCGTGGGGCAGGGCCAGCACACGGTGCCCGTCAGCTACGCCAGCAGTCAGTCCATCCGAGGTGAGCAGGGCGAGGGTGGGCGGCTCCGTCCGGGAAAAGCCTTGCGGGGCAGAACAAGCCAGGATTAAACCAACATCCCACCCACTTCCCTTCCTTTCCAGGCCCCTCGGCTTTCTCCACGATGCAGTATTTGCCCCAGCAACAACCTGGTTATGCCATCCACGGCCACTTCCCTGCTGCCCAGGCGGGTAAGTTGGGGTCCCAAAGATGGGGAGGGTCCCTGAGGCCATCAGAGCTGGGAGGGAAGCCACAGGGGTCTTTGCAGTTTTTTCCCCCAAACACAAGACACTTCAAGGATGTTCCTTCTCTCACCCTCCCTCCTTCCATCTTTCCTTCCTTCTTTAATCCTTTCCTCCTCCCTCCACTCTTTCCCTCATTCCCCCTTCTTTCTTTCCTTCCTTCCTCTATCCATCCCTTCCTTCCTCGGTCCTTCCTCCATTCCTCCTTCCTTCTTCTTGCCTCCTCCCTCCCTTCTTCCCTCCCTCCCTTTCTCCATTTCCCCTTCTCCCTCCTTCCATCCATCCCTTCCTTTCTCCCTCCTTCCTTCATTTCTCCTTCCTTCCTTTCCTCTTTGCTCCATTCCTCCTCCCTCCTTCCATCCATCCTTCCTCCCTCCCTTCCCTCTCCTTTTTCCATCCATCCATTCCTTTCTCCCTCCTTCCTCCATTCCTCCTCCCTCCCTTCCCCTTTCTCCCTCCCTCCCTTTGTTCTTTGCTCGCTTCCTCCTCCCTCTCTTCCTCCATTCCTCCCTCCTTTCCTTTCATCCCTCCCTCCATTCCCCCCCCCCCCCCTTATCCTTCTTTCCACCCCTTTTCTGATGCCGGCCGTGCCTTTTTATGCCCGCTTTAAGGTTTCATCCCGCCCAGCACCACGATCCCTCTCCAGAAGCAGCTGGAACACGCCAATCAGCAATCTGGATTTTCTGATACGGTGAGTTCGAGTCCTGAGCGTCTCTCAGCTCGGCCAGTTTCCGGTGCGGGCATTTCAAGAGAAGCAGCCCAGTTTGGGCGAAGGGTTGAGAGATCAGGCTGGAGTGAGTCCTAGTTCCCATTTAGGCACGAGAGCTGTTTGGGAGACTGGGAGTTCTAGTTCTGCTTTAGACATAAAAGCCACCATCTGGCTGACTTTAAGCCATTCACTGGGAGACTGGGAGTTCTAGTTCAGACTTAGGGATGAAAGCCAGCATAGAAAAGGGCGAGTTCTAGTTCCATCTTACATATCAAAGCCGGCTGGGTGACTTTGGGCCAATCACCAGGAGGTGGAGAGTTCGAGTCCTGCCTTAGGAATTATTATTATTATTTATTAGATTTGCATGCCGCCCTTCTCCGCAGACTCGGGGCGGCTCACAACAGTAACAACCACAGTATGCAACGTGACAAATCTAATATTAAAAAATATCTAAAACCCCGTCATTTAAAAAACCATACAACACAAGCACACCCTACATAAACTATAGAAGCCCGGGGGAGATGTCTCAGTTCCCCCATGAATGAAAGCTGGACGGATGTAGTTTAGGCCAGACACTAGGACAGTGATGGCGAACCTTTTTTTCCTTGGTTGTCAAAAGAGTGTGGGTGCGTTCGCAAGAACCCACACCCTTAATTCAATGCCTGGGGAAGATGAAAACAGGTCCCCCACCCCTTGGAGGTCAGAAACGGCCTGTTTCTCAACTCCTGGTGGCCCCCAGTAGGCTCTTTTTTCACACACACCCCAGCAATGTTCCCTCTAAATTTTTTTCGGTGTGGGCGGAAAAGTATAGTGTCTGAGCAGAAGTCGCTTTGGGACTGAGCAGCATAGAATTCTGAATGAATGAATGAATGAATGAATGAATAAATTTTCATGCCTGAGCACCTGATTTTTTTTCACAGATGTCACCCAAGACAACTTATTGCGTAATTATTTGGGGCTCAGTCCTGGGGCACAATAAGGTCCCTTCACACTATGTTATTCTGTTATTTTACATTTGCTGATTCCTCCAGTTCAAAGTTTGGAAATGTATATTAGGATATTACTTCTTGTTCAATTTTATAAGAGTTCTGTTTTAAGAGAACTGTGAGATAGATTATCTACAATGCAAATAAGAGGCTGCCACAAAGAAGGGGGAGCCAAGTTATTCTCCAGAGCAGAGGGTGGAAACTAATCAAGGAGAGAAGCAACTTAGAAGCAAAGAATGAATGTGAGAACAATTAATCCATGGAACTACTTGCCTCTAGAAGTTGTGAATGCTCAAACACTGGAAGTTTTAAAGAGGATGTTGGATAACCATCTGTCTGAAGTAGTGTAGGGTTTCCTGCCTAAGCAGGGGGTTGGACTAGAAGACCTCCAAGGTCCCTTCCCTCTTGGTTGTTAGAAAATGTTTCACATTTTAAAATATCTGTACAAGCCACAAGAGACATCTCTTTAGAGGAACATCTTCCCACCCTGTAGACAGTACTTCCAGAAACTGGGAATAACCATACACAACTTCTACATCTAGTATCCAATATCCAGTATCTAGTTCAGGAAATACAGATCAGTTTGACATGCCTTGATTGTTAATAAATTATCTATCTTCAGCCTCTCTAGGACTTTCAGCTGACTTGCACCTAAGAAGGTTGTTTTGACTTTTTTTTTCCAAAAGCAAAACCAACAACATTTAGAAGCAATTAAACAAGCCTTCAATGAGAATTTAAAAAATACAATATCCAATTAGAAAAAGCCATACTTCTCTCTCCTTCTTTCTTCCTCGCTCCTTCCCCACGGTGGAAATCCAATCCAGTCAGTTTTAAAGTCACGCCGCGTTTTGGAGTCGGGACAAATGATCAAGGTCTGGTCACTTTATTCTAATTGCCAATTCCAGCGCAGAGGTCAGACCTCCGCGCTGGAATTGGAAACTCGTGGGCAGACATCTCAAATCTCCTGCGCTATAGCACACAACTCACATTAGAGGGAACACTGCCCCCCAGGCTGCAAAGGCTTCCCTGGAGCCTGAGAGTAAAAACGCCCTCCCCCATCCCCCTGGAGGCTCATGGAAGCCCAAAACGCCCTCCCAGAGCCTCTGTGTGAGCCAGAAATCAGCTGGCCTGCACACATGCACGTAGGAGCTGAGCTAGGGCAACGGCTCATATGCCACCTGTGGTACCCGTGCCATAGGTTAGCCATCACTGCACTAGGAGATGGTGAGTTCTAGTCCTTATCGTTATCCTATACCAAAAAAAAAGTCACTTTTTTTTCCGGATGGGTAGAAAGGTGTTTCAGATTAAAAAATACAGTAGTACATCGTGATACGAACCCCTCGTCATATGAACTTTCTGAGATACGAACCTGGGGTTCGGAAATTTTTGGCCTCTTCTTACAAACTTTTTCTGCCTTACGAACCGGAACGCCGAACCCAGAAGTTCGGCAAAAGTTCGGGTTCGGGTGGCTGCTGAGAAGCCCCGCTGCCCGGCTGTCACCTTTTGAAACAGCTGGGGGGCTTCTCGGCGGCCACCTGAACCCGAACTTTTGCCGAACTTCCGGGTTCGGCATTCAGGAGAACGCTGAGAAGCCCCCCTTTTCAAAAGGTGACAGCCGGGCGGTGGCACCCAGTGGAGCGCCATTTTTGCGGGGGGGGGGGTGTCTTGCACACATTAATTGAGTTTACATTGTTTCCTATGGGAAACATTGTTTCATCTTACAAACTTTTCGCCTTACGAACCTCCTCCGGTAACCAATTAAGTCCGTAAGACGAGGTATCACTGTATATGTTTGGGGGCCACCGGAAGGTATCTAGACAGTGGGGTCTTCTCCCTACCCTCAAATGGGGGGGAGAGTTCCCATTGAGAGAGAGGGGTGGGTGGGCTGACCCTTTGTGTCTTTCAGTCCACCCTTCGTCCGATGCACCCCCAGCCCCTTCACCCGAACCAGGGTCTCCTGCAAGCCTCTCAGCTCCCCGTCCAAATGCAGACCACTGCCAAGGTAAGGCCGGCGTTGACAGCTTGGGTGGGTGGGGTTGTTGTGACCCTCCTGAACAAGGGCATGATCGCAATGTAATTTTTGCTGGTTTCGGTGGGCGAGTTGACGCGTGAAGCCAGCACAGAAGTTTGGTGGTAAATTGCAAATTGCAAGCTGGGGTTTTATCGCCCATCGGTTGCGTTCACACAACGAAAACCATTTTCTGAGTGGGCCCTGAAGTGTCCCCTATGTCAAGACGGTGCTTTATGCCGATGGGAACTTGGCAGGGGGGATTTTCACAAGGGGAGCAGCTGCAACCACCAAGCATTCCTTCGAGGGTTTCAAGGTCATCCCGTGCCCAACCACCTGGGTGGAAGCGGAAGGAGGACTGGCTGCGCTGGCATGATCGGAGTGGGCAAAGTGACAAGTTTGTGGGTGGGGGGGTCGAGGGACGGGAGGAAAATATCAGATTCAGATTTCCCAGCGTGGTTGCCAGGACGACTCCAGCAATAAATGGGAACTTTGAGGAGTAAATTTGACTTGTGGTTGGGGGTCACCACAACATGAGGAACCACTGCCATAACCCCTTGCCTTCAGGTGGAGTCTTGGGGGCAACTGAATGGAGTTTGAGTGTTTTACTGGCCGGATGCCTTTCCCCGTTGCCAGTGGGGAGTTTCATTCAGCAGGTGTAATAATGTCGTTGTGCCCAGAGAGAAATATCAGCTGCCACCTAGGATTGAACTCACAGGCTCCTGACGGTGGCCACTCATGAGATGTAGAAACAGGGATCAAGAGCAAAAGCAAATGACCATTGCGGAAAGTTGAACCTTTAATCTTAAATCTGCTTTTTTTTCTTCCCCCCCCTCCCCCCCCTGCCCCCTTCAGCCCAGTTTGGCCTACACCCACACAGCCCGGCCTGCGTCTCCGGGGAGCTTCCCACAGCAGCCTCACACGGTACGTGCTTCCTCTGGCGGGAGATGGGCGGGGTGGGTGAAATTGAAGCAAAGACTAGAGCTCACGTCGCCTGGTGACTTCTCCATTGCTGCCCCGCTGGCTTTCATGCCTCAAGTGGGACAAGAATTTACCACCCTCCTGGCAGCTGACCCAAAGGCTGGCTTTTGTGCCTAATTGAAGAACTAGAACTCCCAGTTTCCTAGAGATTGGCCCAAAGTCACCCAGTCAGCTTTGTGGGTCAGCTGGGATTAGAACTCACTGTCCCCTGGTGATGGGCCCAGCCACCTAGATGGCTTTCATGCCTATGAGGACTACAACGTCTCCTAGTGATTGGCCCAAAGTCACCCAAGTGGCTTTCATGCCTAAGGCAGGACTAGAACTCCCAGTCTCCTGGTGATTGCCCTAGTCACCCAGCCGGCTTCCACACCTTAATAAGGACTAGAACTCACCGTCTCCTAACGATTGTCCCAAGGTCACCCTGTTGTCTTTCGTGCATAAGATGGAGAACTAGAACTCCCAGTCTCCTGGTGATGAATCTGTCTCCTTTCATGCCTAAATGAAGACTAGAAGCCTAAAAGTCGCCCACCAGTTTTCATACCTAAGGCAGGACTAGAACTCTGTCTCCTGGTTTATGGATCAGCGCCCTAGCAGTTAACAAACCAAGTGTGTTTGTGTGTTTAAACCTCTTCTCAACGGCTTCTCTCTTGCAGTCTGGCTTCCAGGCCTCTCCGCAGGCTGCACCCCGACACCCTTTCATCCAGCACCCACAAGGCCAGCGCTTCTACCACAAGTGAGCCTCGCAGACCCCCAAGCCACCCACCCACCCGCTGGCTGCTTCAGCGTCCTTCCCCAAGACCCCCTGCCTGGCATGATGGACGCACGGAAGGTCTGTCTCGGACGAGGGTTCGAACCCGTCGATTTTCTCCTCCCGCCTGTCTCCAGAAATGTCGTGAACTTTTTTCCTTTTGCAAAATGGCTTTCTCCGAAAATATAGCATGACCTTTCGCCGAGTTGGCGGGGGGGGTGGGGTGTTATTTGGGGGGGGGGTTGGGTGCAAATTACACCGCAACGAACAAAGCAAAAACCAGGTGTATGTCGTGCTTTAATGCGATTTAAATCAGATTTCCCCCTCCGGTTTCTTAGTATCTTGGGACGAATGGGACGCCTTTCCAGTTTTGGTGAGGGGGGCATTTGCCCAGGTTTGCCTGGTGCACCAGTTGCGACCCTACTTGGACTGGGAGTCACTGCTCACAGTCACTCATGCCCTCATCACCTCGAGGCTCGACTACTGCAATGCTCTCTACATGGGGCGACCTTTGAAGAGTGTTCGGAAACTTCAGATTGTGCAGAATGCAGCTGTGAGAGCAGTCATGGGCTTTCCCAAATATGCCCATGTTACACCAACACTCCGCAGTCTGCATTGGTTGCCGATCAGTTTCCGGTCACAATTCAAAGTGTTGGTTATGACCTATAAAGCCCTTCATGGCACCGGACCAGATTATCCCAGGGACCGCCTTCTGCTGCACGAATCCCAGTGGCCAGTTAGGTCCCACAGAGTTGGCCTTCTCCGGGTCCCGTCAACTAAACAATGCCGCTTGGCGGGACCCAGGGGAAGAGCCTTCTCTGTGGCAGCCCCGACCCTCTGGAACCAGCTCTCCCCAGAGATCAGAATTGCCCCCACCCGCCTTGCCTTTCATAAGCTCCTTAAAACCCACCTGTCGTCAGGCATGGGGGAATTGAGATATTCCTTCCCCCCAGGCCTATACAATTTATGCATGGTATATTTGGGTGTATGTTTGGTTTTTAAGAAGGGTTTTTTAGTTATTTTAAATATTAGATTTGTTATATGTTGTTTTATTATTGTTAGACGCCCCGAGTTTACGGAGAAGGATGAAAATTCCCTGAGCGGATTAAATTGGCTCCACACCAGTTTAATATTTCTGCCTTCGTTCTGCTGGAAATTCCTCCACAAAAGCCACCCAGCAATTTCTCCACTTCAGCCTCTTCAAAATGGACGGACTCCAACTCCCAGAATCCCCCGCCAGCCAGCATATATCAGTTCCCCATTTCATTGTCCCACCCTTTTTAACCTGCTTATTAATTTAGCTTGCGTGGGTTTGGGGGTTTTTCCACTTTGCTGAAGTCAAGATATATTACATCTGCTCTATTCCCACCCTCTATTAGCAAAGTTTATTTTAAAAAATAAACCTCAATAAAAGTAGTGTAGACACATTGGGTGTTAAACCTTTGCTGGCCTGGGGGATTCTGAGAGCCGAAGACCACCTATCTTTCAAGAGGGCAGTGTTGAGAAACATTGATGTATAAATGAACAAACCCCTGTGACATTATTTTCATGTACTTGGAAGAATTCTAACCTAAGCCAGCTGTGTTGTATCTTAATTCCAATTAAAACGTTCTCTGTATTATATTATTCTAAGGTTCTAGTCCTCGGAATATCTCCGCTGCTCTTCTGTGAGCTTTTAAGTTTTTAAACGGTTCTGCCCGAAACTCAACCAACCCTGAATAAAGTGAAATATTGTGGTAGTTTCTTCTGGGTAGGTGATTTGAACTCTGTACCTGTTGAACATTATAAAACTGCCCTGCTGGTGATACATATTCAGCTTGTCGTTATCCACTATTTTGTGGGTTTGCAACGTCACCTGCCCGTTTTTATGTAATGCATCGACAACATAAAATATCGCCGGATTTCAAGACCAGGCTTCCTAAAAGTTGCCCCAAATTGAGAAACACCAATTCTGCTCACTTCACGGGGAATTCTAGGGATTTACTGGCTGCCCATGTCACTGATGAAACTTTTTTTTTGGGGGGGGGGGGTGCCTTACAGCTACATCTATTGTGGTCGTAGCTGCTTCCCACAATCCATGTTTCCTGCTACCCCCAACTCTTCTGCCGCCTCTCCTCTCCCACCCCAAAGACCCCTGACCCTGTTTGCAATGGGAGACATTGACAATCCTCCCCCACCACCACCAAAGGAGGCAGACCCATGCGCCACTGGAAAGACACCCCCATTCCTCCGCAACCCATGGGGCTCAGAGACACCCCCACCCCGGTCTCTTGAGCAGACCCTTTCCCTGGCCCCCTAGGGCAAGGCTTCCCCACCACACCCCCACGCAAGAAACACGACATACACACCAATGACACTACCAGCCACCAGGTTTTCATATTAAACTTGTTTTTATTGAGTTTGATTAACAAATGGGTTGGATTAACAGGGCGAGAGGGGAGGGCGAGGCACAGAGCTTGACCTGTGAACAGCAGAGGGGAGTCAATGTGAACCAAGGAGACAGTTTTGGGGAGGGGATGGCTGGTTAGTTCAACTCCCCCCCTCCCACCAAAAGGTCTCCCTATCCTGAAAACGGCTTCTTGGGTGGAGTTACGAGAGGACTCATAGCTTTTTTTTGGGGGGGGGGGGGCGACGAGGCTGGCTCCCAAGAACGAGGGAGGGGCTCGGAGGCAGCTACAAGCAGGGGGGCAAGGGGGGCCGAGGAAAAGAAATCAAACATGATTGACAGGGACCAGAGTAATCTTGCCCCTATAACTCTGCAGAGGGCAGGTGCCCAAGTCATTCCAGGCCCGGCGGGGGTCTTCCTGCCCCCCCCACGGTTGCAGACAAAATAGGGGGGCTCCAGCAAGGAGGAGGAGGGGAAGGAAGATTTAAAAGCCAAGCTCAGCAACCAGAGTGGGGGACACCCCCCCTTAAAAAAATTAAAATTTCATGGGTAACCTCCCAAGCATAAAAGTGACAAAAACGTCTACAACCACCCAGCAGATTTTCACAAGGGGGGGGACCCAAATATTAAAAACCAAACAGCCCCTCCCCAACACCCCCCCGTGACCCTCAACGGAAACGCTCATAAAACGGGACGGGACAAGCGCAGCAGCTGGGTGGGCGTCTCGCTTGGGGTGGGCATCGGGGGAGGGGAAAGGGAGGGGGAGAAAAAGGGGGGCAGCTTCTCACCACCTCCCCCTCCTCAAAGTCTGCCTCTCTCCTGGTGAAAGGAGGATGAAAACGCCCAAGGGAAAGAATGGCAAAAAGAGGGGAAGAACCGAAGAATCAATCTCTCTCTCTCTCGCATGCGATGGTTTCCTTCCTTCCTTCCTTCCTTCCAGCAGTTTTAAATATTTCTCCTTTTCTCTCTCTCTCTCTCTCTCTCTCTAAGTGCAAATTTTCTCAACTTTTCTTTGCTTGCCAGGGGGGGAAAAAATAAAAAAGCAAAGGTTGTAGTGTGGCTAGCACCCGAGAGGAGGAGGAGGAGGGCAGGAGAGGGAAAGCAGGTCAGAGAAAGGGAGGGGGGAGAGGATAACAATAATAATGATTATTATTATTATTATTATTAAATCAGCATCCAACTCTTGGGGAGAGGAGGGAGGAGAGATTTTTATTATTTTATTTTTGCTTCTGGGATGGGGGGGGGGTTTTGCTCTTTTAAAAAGACCACAAAATAAAAAGTTTTTTTTCTCTTTCTCGTTTTAATTCAAAAGGGAGGATGGATCCGAAGAGGGGAGGGCGGGGGTCGTTTGTTTTTGTTTCAAAAGAAGGGAGAGAGAGAGAGAGAGAGAGAGAAGAAAAAAGGGGGGCGGTGGGGGGGGCAGAAAAACCAAGATTTCGGGTGGTTTTGTGGGGGTTTTGGGAGCCCAATCTTGACAGTCTGCCAGTTGTGGATTCCTCTCTGGTTCATTACAAGTTTTGTTGCGGCTGCGGCTTGTGGTCTGCTTGGGAAAGAAAGAGGGGAGTTGAAAAGCCCCCCCCAGGGAAGAAAAGACACACACAGACACACAAGACCCCATGTCCATACCTGGACTCACCTGCGGTTCCTTTTATTTTGCCATGGCTTTGATGGCGACAGCAGCTTCCTCGGTCATTGCAGACAGAACGGTGATCTGAGGGGTGGTGGTGGAAGGAAGAGAGCAGGTCAGAAGGAGGAAAAACTCAAGGGGGGGGGTTCTTTCTCTGCCCCCTCACCCCCCTAAAAAGCAAGTCCCCCTCCTCCCCTCAACCCCAGCCCTGAGACTTAGAAAGAGGTCTTCCAGCGCTGGTTCTCCTCTTCGGCTCAATTTCTCAACAAGCTGGAAGGAGGGACTACAGTGCCCAGAATCCCCCACCTGCCTGCCATCTTCCCTCCCCGTGGAGGCTTGCTGGGGGATTCTGGGAGTTGAAGCCCACCCACCTTCACACGGCCATAAATAAATAAATACCCTCAGTGGCAACTTCCCTGGTCCTTGGCCACACTGCCCCTTTCGCACAGGGGACCCGCGACCACGTGTGAGCGCAAACTTTTTCCGCCGCTGAGGGAGGGAGTTTTGGGGGCCTTTTTAAAACGGCCTTTCGGGCCATCGTCATTCAGGGAAATCACTGCCGTTGATAAGTGAGTCACTCGGCCATTAAGTGAATCAAAACGGGCACTGTGGGATGTTGCGACCGCCATAAATGTGAACCAGTCTGAGAAACCATCACAAGCTGGACACCCCCCCTTTTCCCCCTCTGATATCGTCATAACTTCCAACGGTTGCTAACAGAACCGCTGTAAGTCAAAGGCTGCCCCTACAGGCATTAGTCCTCAACTTAAGACCACGGCTGAGCTGGTCACTGTTGTTAAGGGAGACATGTGTTGTGTGATATTTTTTCGGTCCTGTTTTTACGACCTTTTCTGGCCCTCACTTGTTTAAAGGCGCCACTGCAGTCCCACTTAGCGGCGGTTAAATGAATCTGGCTTCCCCATTGATTCTGCTTGGCAGAAAGACACCAAAAGGGGGCGCTGTGACCGTCATGAATACGAACCAGCTGCCAAGTGTCCGAATTTTGATCCCGTGATGGGGGGAGGGGGGAGGGTGTCACGCTGCAAAAAGCAGTTTTTCAGGGCAGCTGTAACTCTGGTCACTAAGCGAACTGTTGCAAGTGGAAGAGTGTGTGTGTGTTTGTGTGTGGTTCCTTCTTGGGAGTGAGCCCAAGGAGGAACTGTTTGACCTGTGAAGACTCCAGGCTGTCACCAAGACTTTAATTTAATTGGCTTGACTTCTGTGCCGCATGATCTCAACAAAGGAGAGGGGCTTCGTGACCCCCCCCCCTTGGCCCTGAATGCTGGGCCAGGGCAGGGAATGCACAGCGGTGGGGATGGTTCTGCAGCAGCGTGGGGTCAACCTTGGGCTCCTTCTGATCAAACATAAAGAAGGACGAAGCGACGCACCGGCCAGCTCCGAAAGCCAAATACCAAGAGCCGCCCCCCTTCCCCCGTCATAGTAAAGGGACAAAATCCACAAGCAGTGGGACAATTGACACACCTCGGCAGCACCCTCCCCCACGCAGTGACAGCTGACATCGAGGTCAACGGCAGAATCGCCAAGGCAGACGAATGACCACCAACAGGTGGAACCGACGTGGAATAAGCCTGGCCACAAAGCTCAAAGTCTACCGGGCAGTAGTGCCAACTCCCCTGTTGTGTGCCAGTGAGACTTGGACTGTGTACGGGAGGCATGCTGGGCAATTGGACCACGGCCACATGACCTGCCTCTGTGTGATTCGGAGGATCTAGTGGCAGGAGAAGCAGCCGGACACTGAGGTCCTCTCCAGAGCAGCCCTGCCATCCATGTGTTTGGTTGCTTTGTCACGAACGTATCGGTGGTATACAAAGATATAACAACGTTTATGTACATGATGCTAGTAAGAGAGAAACATGAGGGCAGGGGACAAAGGCACACTGGTGCACTTATGCACGCCTCTTACTGACCTCTTAGGAATCAGGAGACGTCAACCGTGGACAGTCTAAGGGGAAAGTTTTGGGGGTCAGGGGATGATACTACAGAGTCAGGTAGTGAGTCTCATGCATCAACTACTCAGTTACTAAAGTCGTATTTCCTGCAGTCGGGTTTGGAGTGGTTTACTTTAAGTTTGTGTCTGTTGTGTGCTTGTGCGTTGTTGTGGTTGAAGCTGAAGTAGCTGTTGACAGGAAGAACGATGTAGCAGATGATTGTATGGGCTAATGCTCAGGTCAAGTTTAAGGCGACGTAGTTCTGGGCTTCCTAAACCCAGGATTGTGAGCCTAGTTGTGTAGGGAGCGGAAGGCTCTTCTCGTAAAGTATCTCTGGATGTTTTCGAGAATGTTGATGTCTGAGATGTGGTCTGGGTTCCAGACAGATGAGCTGTGTTCGAAGATTTCCCACCCTGCAGATGAAAGGCCAGACACGGTGGGCAGGCAATGTTGCTAGGATGCCGGACCATCGCGTCCCTAACAGCTGCTCTGTGATGAGCTGCCTGAAGGAAAGCGATCGCATGGGGGGCAAAGGAAGTGTTGCAAAGAGACGTTGAAAATCCCTCGACATCCACACCTCCTCCTGGGAAACCCTGGCACAGGATGGACCCACGTGGCGCATGATGGCCCACCAAGGCTGCCAGACAACGGGGGCCAGAAGCACATTTGGAGCGGAAGAGAAGCGAGCACTCCGCAGAGCCAGAGCTGCAAATGTGGGCGACGATGGTGCCCACACAGGGGGCAGAACATTCCGTGCCCCTACTGGCCTTTCCAGCCACCTACGGACACATCACGTACAGCCCACAGCCCATTGGATGTCTTCGAACATGACGGACGAGCACAGTCATCTCCACATACACATATAGCCATACATACAAATACACACAGCCACACACACAATTTCATTCTGATACTTTAACCAAATCCATATTTAAGTGATTGTGTGAACTCTGTGGCCGCCAGGCACTAAATCAGGTTTCCAACCGGGGCAACGTGGACGACGTGTGGACTTCAACTCCCAGAATTCCTCAGCCAGCCACATAGGGTTAACTTCCTTCACAGACGGTGGGAATGCAGTGAGCGTCATCTATCTTGACTTCAGCAAAGTGGAGCAAGGAAGAGGATTCTGGGAGTGGAAGTCCACCGGTCTTAAACCAGGAGTCTCCCCCACCTTGGCCATTCTAAGACCGGTGGACTTCCACTCCCAGAATTCCCCCAACCAGCCACACTGGATCACTTCCTTCATGGATGGTGGGAATGCAGTGAGCGTCATCTATCTTGACTTCAGCAGAGTGGAACTAAGAGCTGGCAGGGGAATTCTGGGAGTTGAAGTCCACAAGCCTTGAAACTTGCCAAGGCTGGAGACCCCTGCGCTGAGCCCCCCCATACCAGTATTTCTTCTCCGCTGTCGTATTTCTGTTCAATCTCCTTGCCCAGATCTCCCTCAGGGAGACGCAGATCTTCCCGGACATCCCCGCTGTCCTGGAGCAGAGAAAGGTAGCCATCCTGGATCCCAATAAGCTGCAAGGGGAAGAGGAAGAGGAGGGTGAGCACAGGGGCCTCCTTCCTCTCTTGGGAAAAGCCCCCTGGAAGGATTCAAATCAGTCAATTTAATTACCACCATCATTTTAATTAATTTAAGATTTAATTTAAGGGCGTAATTATAGATGATTTATTTATTGGATTTCTATGCCGCCCTTCTCTGAAGACTTCGAAGATGATGGTTTAGAGCTGTTTAACTATTTTATAAGGGGATACGGTCTTTATTGTCTGTATTTATCAATTGTATATTGACTATTGTTCTGCCCTTTGTTAAAAAGGCATTATAAATTATTTATTATTATTATCATCATCATCATCATCATCATCATCATCAACTGTGCCGCTAGGCTTGGGGCGATTAGACTCTAAGCTTCTGGCCAATGAATGTTACGTATGGTTGTTGTTTCAGTGGGTATGATTGGTTTTTTAATAATACTGGGTTTTATAGGCTACGTAGTACATTTAGTTTTTTAAATTAATTGGATTTAGACAATTATATTGTACTGTTCTTCTTTTTATATGTTGTAGGTTGCCAAGTCCTCCGAGAGGGGGCAGCATTTAAATCCAATCACATAAATAAATAAATAAAATTATTGGGGTGCAGCTCATGCAAACCCCAAATCCCCCATCTCAGAAAATTAAGAATATTACATGCAATCAATAAAACAAGGATTGTACATAGAACAATACTGGACCTCCGACAAGTATCAAATCATGGCTTGAACTATCTTGTCTTGCCTGTCACAATCCTCCCTCATATATTACATTCACCTTTCAAGGTGCGTTACTGAAATAAATGAACCTTTGCACAGTATTCTAGTTTTTTGAGCTTCGCTTGTATAAGGCCAAGGGCTACTGCTACTACGCCACCGAGAATCGTGCTTCATGAAACGGGGGCCTTTCTAAAATTTGTAATAACTAAACTTAAGAGACAACAGTGTGCTGACCGCAATCCACCCACCCCATCCTGAAGCCCACCTACCTGGAAGTCATTTCTCTTGATGTTGGGCACGTCCATGTTGTGGGTGGAGGGGCAGATGTCTTCATATTTTTTCCCAGTGAAGATGTCTATGCCGACGAGATGCACCTGGGAGGGGCAGCAGAGGGAGAAAACGGCTTTAGAGCGATGCGAGGAGGAAGAGGAAGAGGAAGAACAACGCTTGGGTGTCCCTGGTGGCTCTTTCTGGCCAACGTTTCATGACCCAACAAGGGAACGTCACCAGTGATAGAGGAGGAGGTGGTTTCTCTGAGCTTGGCTGTTTTCTTGAAGGTGTTTCATGACCCAATCAGGAAGTGGGTCTTCTCCAGGTCCCGTCAACTAAACAATGCCGCTTGGCGGGACCCAGGGGAAGAGCCTTCTCTGTGGCGGCCCCGGCCCTCTGAAACCAACTCCCCTCAGAGATTAGAATTGCCCCCACCCTCCTTGCCTTTCGTAAGCTTCTTAAAACCCCCCTCTGCCACGAGGCATGGGGGAACTGAGATACACTTTCCCCCTAGGCCTTTACAATTTTATGCATGGTATGTCTGTATGTATGATTGGTTTTCATAATAATGGGTTTTTAATTGTTTTTAGTATTGGATTATTATTGTACACTGTTTTATGATTGCTGTTAGCTGCCCCGAGTCTTCGGGGAGGGGCGGCATATAAACCCAATAAATAAATAAATAAATAAATAAATAAATAAATAAATAAATAAATAAATAAATAAATAAATAAATAAATAAATAAATAAATAAATAAATAAATATCCCCCCCCCCCTCCAAGGATTTGAACGTCTTTAAAATAAAAATAAAATGAAAACTAAAAGGAGGAGCCTAGCAAATGCCTCCCGGAAAGAAAGGAAGCAGCGAAGGGTTATTCGAAATAGCTGCCGGGGGCTCTGAAAGGCTCTTATATTCAAAGCTGATTCCCCCCCCTCAGCTTCCGTGGCAACCAGTAATGGGCTGCTTGGGGAGGGGGACACGGAGTGGGGATAGTAAGTTTCTGCACTATTTATTGAATAATAGTTTTTTCATTGTTCTTCCTTATCTACCACCTTAGTATGATCCTTAATAGCTTTTAACATAGGAAACATTTAAATAGTATGTGTTCACCCATCAACGTTTTAATCATTATCTAGAACTTTCATAGCAATTAAAAGAAAATTGAGCTACTTGCCTAATCTGTTATCATACTGAACCTTGTGGGACTGGAACCAAACCTTAAAATGTTACGATGCTCAACAATGATGCTGTCTATCATTCGTCCTTTTTGTGGCTATTTTAAATAAGGAGACTTAACGAACTGAAAGAGTCCAAGTGCCTATTTGAAAACCTATCTTGGTCGGACCCAGTCACATGACCTTTAAGCAACCCCGTCACAATTGTGAAGCCACTCCCACCCAGTCACATGATCATCCAGCCGCCCCGAGTCTACAGAGAGGGGTGGCATACAAATCTAATAAATAAATAAATAAATAAAAATAAAATAAGTCACGCCCAGTGTGGCAGTAAAATTTTTGGGAACCCATCAGTTTTAAAATGAGCGACACTAAGAATTTCTGAGGTTTTAAAACAATTGTTGTTGTTCAGCATGTGAATTGCAATTTATTGTTTTGAATTGTCAGGGACCCAAGAGTCATTGAGATGGACAAGCTGTAGAAATGGAATGAATCAAAACAAATAAATTTTATTTATTAAACTTAAGCAACCAACTCTCATGGAGGGGATTCACAGCAGGCCCTCCCCCACATTGATAGTTCTTGAGAGACTTGAAAGAATTAATATGTGCACAGAGACAGACAGACAGGCAGGCAGGACAGACATCTGCAGCCTTGTAGTCTATTGGGGAGAAAGCCTGGCTTAGAAACGATGGGTGGAAACTAAACAAGAAGAGAAGCAACCTAGAACTATGCATACCCAGTTGTACATCTCCACCCCATGTCCAGTCAGCGAAGCAGTGGAAGTGATGTGCCGGTGTCTGGAGGCTGTTGGGGCCTGGATGGGTGTCAACAAACTCAAACTCAACCCAGAGAAGACGGAGTGGCTGTGGGTTTTGCCTCCCAAGGACAATCCCATCTGTCCATCCATCACCCTGGAGGGGAGTCATTGACCCCCTCAGAGAGGGTCCGCAACTTGGGCATCCTCCTCGATCCACAGCTCACATTAGAGAAACATCTTTCGGCTGTGGTGAGGGGGGCGTTTGCCCAGGTTCGCCTAGTGCACCAGTTGCGGCCCTATCTGGACCGGGACTCACTGCTCACAGTCACTCAAGCCCTCATCACCTCGAGGTTTGATTACTGCAACACTCTCTACATGGGGCTACCTTTGAAGAGTGTTCGGAAACTTCAGATCGTGCAGAATGCGGCCGTGAGAGCTATCGTGGGGCTCCCTAGATTCGCCCACGTTTCTTCAACACTCCATGGCCTGCACTGGCTGCCGATCAGTTTCCGGTCACAATTCAAAGTGTTGGTCATGACCTATAAAGCCCTTCATGGCATTGGACCAGAGTACCTCTGGAACCGCCTGCTACCGCACGAATCCCAGCGACCGATAAGGTCCCACAGAGTTGGCCTTCTCCTGGTCCCGTCGACTAAACAATGTCGTCTGGCGGGACCCAGGGGAAGAGCCTTCTCTGTGGCGGCCCCGGCCCTCTGGAATCAACTCCCCCCGGAGATTAGAACTGCCCCCACCCTCCCTGTCTTTCGTAAACTACTCAAGACTCACTTATACCACCAGGCATGGGGGAGTTGAGACACCTTTCCCCCAGGCTTTTTTTAATACTTTGTTTCATGTTTGGTATGAATGTGTGTTTGGATTTTTTTTTTTAAATAATGATAGGGTTTTATATGTTTTTTAATATTAGATTTGTTCTACTGCTATATTGTTTTTATTACTGTTGTGAGCCGCCCCGAGTCTTCAGAAAGGGGCAGCATACAAATCTAAATAAAGAAAGAATAAAGAAAGAAAGAATTAAGGAGAAATTTCCTGACAGTCAGAACGATTGATCAGTGGAACTGCTTGCCTCCAGAAGTTGTGAATGCCCCAACATTGGAAGTTTTTAAGCAGATGTTGGATAACCATCTGTCTGAAGTGGTGTAGGGTCTCCTGCCTAAGCAGGGGGTCGATCTAGAAGACCTCTAAGGTCCCTTCCAACTCTGTTGTTGTTGTTGTTGTTGTTGTTGTTGTTGTTGTTGTTGTTGTTGTTGTTGTTGTTGTTGTTATTATTATTATTATTATTATTATTATTATTATTATTATTATTAACATAGCCTTAGAAAGTCTGTATTTTATATAGATAATCCTCGATTTACCCCAGAATTTATGCTGGTGTGCAGTGAAAAATCTGTTCCAGGAGTTTTGCGCCTTTCCTCGCTGCGTTTGTTAAGTGAATCAATTGCAATTGCTAAATTGATAGCATGGCCATTAAGCACACCTGACTTAACCCTGGGAATGCTGCAACGGTGGTCAATGTGAAGAACAGTCGGTCCCAAGTCCCTGTTATTTTAGAAACATAGAAACATAGAAGACTGACGGCAGAAAAAGACCCCATGGTCCATCTAGTCTGCCCTTATACTATTTCCTGTATTTTATCTTACAATGGATATATGTTTATCCCAGGCATGTTTAAATTCGGTTACTGTGGATTTACCAACCACGTCTGCTGGAAGTTTGTTCCAAGGATCTACTACTCTTTCAGTAAAATAATACTTTCTCATGTTGCCTTTGATCTTTCCCCCAACTAACTTCAGATTGTGTCTCCTTGTTCTTGTGTTCACTTTCCTGTTAAAAACACTTCCCTCCTGAACCCTATTTAACCCTTTAACATATTTAAATGTTTCGATCATGTCGTCACTTTGAAAGGTCGCTAAACTAGCTCTCGTAAATCAAGGACTGCCCGGATATCTCAAGCGCTGAAGGTGGCCAGACGTGCTTGGACGCTTTGGAGTGAAGGAATTAATCTTTGACTTTGGGCCTCCTGAGAAACTCTTTGTTGAGAATAATCCTGACAGGCAGATCCTTGACTTACAACCGTTCGTTTAGTGACTGCCCCCACCACGGCACTGGCCAAAGTGACACTTAACGACCATTGTGGCACAAGAAACCCCCTACCCAATTCATCATTAAATGGACTACGGGTAGTTCTCAACTGACCACTACAATCCAGCCCCAATATTTCTGAGGCTACGCAACAAGACTGTTCAATTTGGCCCCGCGTATGTGACTTTCCTTGCCACGGTTGTTAAGGGAATCCTTCCAATTAAATGAGTTTCACAGTTGTTAAGTGAATCCTGCTTTCCCAACACACACACACACACACACACACACACACACACTGGCTTTGCTTGTCAGAAGGTCGCGGTCAGTTGCCAATTTTGAGCATGTGACCCCGTCAGCTGCCAAGCGTCAAAATTTTGATCCTGCGACCACCTGGAGGTGCTGCAACCGGTGGTGAAAAACAGTCATTCTGGGGTGCCAAACTCCTGAACCCCAAATACCCCAAGTTTAAAAAAAAAAAAATCCCTTGCAGAATATAACCTGTTTATTTATATTTATATTTTATTTCTATTTTCTTTGCTGTAGATGGTTCATTTTTTTTGTTCTTTTTGTCTATCCAAATACACCATTTATCCCATACTTTGTAGTAGTCAGTATCTGTTATATTTTTATCATTGTGTTTATGATTATTGTTAACTGCTCTGAGTCCTTTTTGGAGTGAGCAGCAGATACAAATTATGAATGAATGAATGAATGAATGAATAAATGTCTACAAGAAGTCACAAATGTCTACAATAATGTCTACAAAAAGTCTGCAAGAAAACCCACCCAGCTCAAGAGAGCAGCCAAGGGCCCCACAGTCCTTCCTCCTCTCCCCCTCTTAACACTGATGATGTTTCCTAATAGGGCCTTGAAACGCCTGCAAAAAAAAAAACCTAAGGTCAGAGAAAAGCTGCCCAGGACTCTGGTCCTCCTCCATCATCTGGCCAGCTGCACAATCACACACACACACACAGGCCCCTTGCTTACTTTGGCATGGCCGTGCTTGCCCGTCTTCGAGGTGGACATCTCCACAATCTTGCAGGGACGCCCCTTGAGCACCACGAAGCCGTTCTTGCGGAGGGCGGAGCACTGCATGGGGAAGGTGGCGGAGGCGCCGGCATCGCCGGTCTCGAAGTCCAGGTCATCAGCCATGGTGGATCAGGTGTTGTGGAAAGCGCTGGAGGAAGAGGAAGGGGGAGAGAAAGAAAGGTCAGGGGAGGAGGCCAAGTCAGAAGGAGAAATAAACCCCGCCTCGAGCTGGGGGAGGGGGGGGGGAGAAAATGCGGAGGGGGCAACCTAGGGGGGGAGCACGCCTTCTTCGTCTTTAAGGCCTGCTGCTCCCAAAGCTGGAAGGGCAAGGGAGACCGGACGAGGCCTTGGGACGGATGTCGAGGGTCTTGCAGGCTAAACTGTATCCAGCAATGGTGGAGGGGATGGGGTAGGGTGCCTTAAATCTTAACTAAGGGGAGGGGGACCAGGAAGGGGACAGGATAGTAGGGTTCAAGTATTTTTTTTTGGGGGGGGGAGATGGAAATTAATCAAGGAGAAGCAACCTGGAACTAAAGAGAATTTATTTTTATTTAATTTTTTTTTTGTTTTCTTCATTGAGTTTTACAAAGTAATAAATAAAAGGTGTACACGCCACAATATCTTTCTTTTTTTACAGATCTTACCAGTTTCATCATATTCCTTATATTTCCATTTTTACGTTATATATACTGCTCAAAATAAATAAATAAAGGGAAGACTCAAATAACCCATCCTAGATCTGAAAGAATGAAATATTCTCACTGAATCCTTTGTTCTGTACGAAGTTGAATGTGCTGATCACAAAATGAAATTGTCAATCAGTGCCGCTTCCTAAGTGGAAAGATTGATTGAACTGATTTCATTATTTTACAATTTAAATTCCAGAATTTTCCCCAAACAGCCAGATATATATTGTGTCCAATATTTTTCGCCCATGCGATCAAGGAGTTCTTAACCACCTCCTTCAATTTGTCTCTTTCTAATAAGTATTGTTAAATTTTTGTTATTATCATTTGGTCTGGTCCCAATATTTTATCTAATGGTTGTGTTGTCAGATCAATACTGGCACCTTCGTTGTCCTCATTATATCTAGATTTAATCTGTTTGTATGTCCACCGATCTATTTTATAATTTAAATCTTCCAATTCTTTTCTATTTTTTAATTCACAGTTTGGGTGTAAAATGTCTCTATATTTCCATGTTTTGGTGGGATCAATCAAATTGGGATATATTATAGCCCATTTGGTATTTTATGCAAACTAAAGAGAATTTAATTTAATTTAATTTGACTTATATGTCGCCCAATTCCATGAGACTCAGGAAACCACCTACCAGTGAGGATAATTAACCAGTGGAACGACTTGCCACTGGAAGTTGTGGGTGCTTCATTGCTGGAGGTTTTTTAAGAAGAGACTGGATAAAACCATTTATTACCATCCCAGATTGGGGTGGGGGTGGGCTGGATTAGAAGATCTTTAAAGTCCCTTTCCAGCTCTGAATCTGATTCTATTGTCATGGCTTCCCTCTCCAAAAAATGTGAGCACCCCAACGAATGGAAGGTTGTCGGGATTTGGCATAAGGGTCTCCCTGCCTTGGTGGGGGGTGGGGGGGTGGACTACTAGAGGACCTCCAAAGCCCCTCCCTCATTCTGTGTTCTACATTGACGCAGTGTCTTTTAAAACTGCTTCATATGGACAAGAACCACCAAAACATTTCACCTATTCTCCCAAAATTGAGGCAATGCCAATTTAAAAAGAAAGACAAAAAAAGCCCCACTATTTTACCAGACCATAAGGTACCACCGGACTTGCTTTCCTAGCTCAGCCATATTTGATTTACAACCCTCTTTGAATTGAGAGCGTACAAGTTCACCCAACCTTCTGAGGCAGGGGGGTTCCACCTTTGGGGCACTTTTAAGATCTATGGGGGGGGGCCCTTCAACGCCACTTCAAGAATTCTGGCTGGGGAATTCTGGGGGTTGCAGTTCCCCAGGACATAAAGCTGCCAAGGTTGGACATATCTGGGTGTAAGGAAAATCCTACAGGTACTGAACCAGATGCTGGGCTATTTGGGGTAAGGGGCGCGGAGTGGCCCACTATGCTTTTGAACAGGAACTATGGAGGCGAGAGACAAAACGGTGCCCAAATTCAGAGTCCAGCTAGGTTTTGACCCAGGGCGTGTAATTTTTAACCCATCAAAAAAGGAAGCTGCCAAGAAAACAGCTGAGTTAATTTAACGATGAATTAAAATTAATCTTTTAAGCGGAGCAGAACCAGCACCCGACAATGCCTTCTCCTGTAAAAACTTTCTTTTTCCAGCACTGCTGATAAATATTTCAGGCTCTTCCCCCAGTGCTTTCCCATCCAGGCCATCTCATGACCACTGCACACTTGTTAAAAATCTGTTAAAAGGACCATACAGGGAGTCTTCGACCTATGACCACAAGGGAGTCCTAAAATTTCTGTTTGTTAGGTGAGTTTTGCCCTGTTTTTATGACCTCCCACCCAATTCTATACACAAATATATACAGGTAAATCCTCAACTTACGAGTTCAATTGAGCCCAATGCTTCTGTTTTGTGCAGTGTTTCCCAACCTTGGCAACTTGAAGATATTTGGACTTCAACTCCCAGAATTCCCCAGCCAGCATTTGCTGGCTGGGGAATTCTGGGAGTTGAAGTCCAAATATCTTCAAGTTGCCACGGTTGGGAAACACGGGTTTAGTGAAACATTTGTCAAGTTTTACCCCTTTACGACCTTTCCTGCTCCTGTTGTCAAGTTAGTCAGACGGTCATCATCATAAATATGCATCAGTCACCAAGAGTTTGAATTTTGATCATGTGACCACGGGGACACCACAATGGTCACTAAGTGTGAAAAGTGGTCGTAAGTGATGTTTTCCCCCCCTGGTGCTGTTCTTAACTTTGAACAGTCAGGAGGAGGACAACCCCTGAGGTCCACCTTTGGCACAACCATGACCTGAATGAAACGAGACTCTCACCCAGTCTACTTTCTCTGGCCTGTGAGCCCCTCTGGTCACTGAGCAAGACGCCTGCAACTCTGCCCCCCCCCCAAGGACAACAGCCAGAGACTTAGCAAAGACCCAGCCAGTATTCCTTTCGACCACACCTTCTGCTGCGACATGGACCCTCCGGGCTCTATTTTGGGACCTCCTGCTCCACAGTCCAAGCCAAGAAAGTTGACAGCTTCCAACCCAGCCACCACAGGCCATGTGGATCCCCAAGCATATCCGGTCAAAATATTATTCCCCAAATGTGCCCATTTCTGAAGCCTGGGGCTGCCTGAAAGGGGAGGGGGAATAAGCCAAAGAGGGTTTGAGGGAAAAGCTCCTTTTTTCTTTAACTGAAAGAAACTTCTAACTCAGGTTTAGCAAAGACCGGAGATTTCACGCCCCAAGGAGCCTGCTTTTACTAAAAAGAAACATCCACCTGGCCAAGATACAAATCAGGTTAATTGCCTCCTGGAGCAAACAATCTTCCCTAAGGCTTCAAAGGTCCAAGTGCCTGGACGATGCTAGAAAACCCACCACCCTAAGCACCCCCAACCCTCTCAGAGCCCCAGAGTGTTTGGGGGGGATTAAAACCAGACCCTACCCTTCTGGGAAGGCATCTAACGCCAAGCATATCCGCTTGCCATCCGGGGGGGGGGGGGCTGCCTGCCGTGGAGGACCAGACAAAAGGGGGTCCAAGTGAAGGCCGGCCAGCCCTCCCTGGCTGGAAAACCCCACTCCTTTTCCGTGGAGCCACTTACTCGGGTTAAGACAAAGCCCAGGAGGTGGCTGTAGACACAGCTGCTGGCTCCTTATTTATTTATTTATTTATTCATTCGCCGCCCAATCCCGGAGGACTCCTTCTCCCCCAGCCCCCTCCTCACTTGCTACTCCAAGGACCTTCCTCAGGAGGAATGATTAGCCCTCCCACCCTGTGCAAGTGACCAATCTGAGTCTGAATTGGGGGGGAACTGACTAACCCTTGCAGGCTGACAGCGGCTCCTCAAAAGGCCAGCCGTAAGCCACGGGGCGGCAGCCATCTCTCTTTGCCAAGCGGGTGGCACCGGGGAAGAGGTCCGGCTGTTGCTGCCACCGCGGCTACCACCATGTGGTTTTAAATTTGGTGTGCTTCTGCAGACTGAGGAGCGAAAGGGGGGGAGAAGGAAGGGAAACGAGGCAAGAAGTTTGCACCCACTTTTGGTAGAGAGAGAGAGGGAGGGAGAGAGGCAGCCCCTCCAGTCCGCATGTCAGCAGGGAGCCTCCCCTCGGCTCTTGCCAACCCCAAGCATGATTCAGCTAAGCTGCCACTGCGGAGAGACAGGCTCCACCACCACGTGACCGGCTTTTGGGGGGAGAGGGGGGAGCAGAAAGCAGGAGGAGGAGGAGGAGGAAGGGAGCCCCACTTTCGATCTTGACCCAAGCTGATAGTTCTGCGCAGGGGCTCCCCACCAAGATATCCTGGCCGCTTTGGGCTATCTCCCCCAAACAGGTTCTCCTGTGCCCTCAAAGTCTGCTCCAGCCTGAGGTCTCTGCTTCCCCCCTCCTCAAATGCCCCCCCAAGCGTAGAGAAAGGAAAGCCACTAACATGGGTGCCATAATCAAACCCACACACACACACGCACCATCACCCCCAAACTGGGCTGCCATGCAAGCGAACGCCAAGCCTCCCCCCTCTCCCCCAAATGCCCTGTCGAGATTGCACTAAGGTGATGTTTCCCACGGGTGCATGCTTAAATAACACCCCCCCAATCAAAGGGGGAATCCCACTGGGTGGGGGCAGAGGAGCCTAAGTTTCCACACTTTGAAATCAGGGGTGGCTACTTTTAGGACCTGAGGGACTTCAACTCCCAGAATTCCCCAGCCAGCAACTATGTTGGTGAGGGAATTCTGGGAATTGACGTCTACCACACCTGCCAAAAGCTCAGATTCTAAAACCCTGCAAGGCTTTGATTGCCATCAAAAGGAGAAAGAAAGTTCAAACCCAGCCCTGTCCTTGCCCTTTTTTCCCGTTCTTTTTTTTAAACCACCCTTTCTTTCTTTCTTTCTTTCTTTCTTTCTTTCTTTCTTTCTTTCTTTCTTTCTTGCCAGTCACCGTCCAAGAAAGCCTTTTGTTTCCATCCACCCTCTGCATTCCTCTCCCTGCCCCCCCTCCCCAAAATGTCACCCTGCCCCAAGAGGCTTGACACCCACTCCCAATACCTTATCTAGGCAGCAATCTAGGTAGTAACTGGCACTAGGAAGGTGAACTTTGAAATTGCAAATTAAAAAAAAAACCCTACTCAAATAGGCAAAGACCACCAACCCACCCCCAGCACCACCACTCAAAAAACCAACCTTGTGTCCCACCGGGCTCCCCTCGCCCCCTCCAAAAATCAGGGGGAGGGGCCTGGCGGTCTTTCCCTTTAAAGGACAGCCATGTGCTTTCTCTCCCCTTTATGCCCCCCCCCAAAAAAAAGACTGAGGTCACACTAACCAGCTCTGCCAGGCCTAGAAATCTGCCTATTTTGGGGTTTGCAAAAAGCCACAGCCACACCACAAGGGAAGGAAAGGAGGGAGGAAAAAGGCAGTTTAAAATGCCTGTGTTTATTTCAGCCAATATTTGGGTCTGGGGGAGGGAAGGAGGTGGGGGGGGGGGGTTGGCTCTGACTGAACCCCAGCTCCCTTTCTTGCCCCACCTCGGCTGCTTGTCCCTTCCCCAAGGCAATCTTGGGAGGGGAGGAGGAGGCATTTCCAATCAGGACCCCCTCTCCAAATTCAGGCACCCCTTCCGGGCTCAACCCACCACACACACTCCTTTTGATCTCCCCATTCCAGGAAGACTGGAACTCACCCCCTCCTTCCCAACAATCCTCCACCACCACCACCACCCCACCTCCAACGACCACCAAATTCAGGCAGCCCTTAAAAGGTTTCGACCCAGGACAGGCTCGTTTTAGGCAACCCCACTTCCCAGGAAGACCAGAGTTCACCCCCTCCCTTCTCCCAAGGACCCCCACCCCAAATTCAGGCATCTCCCCTCTGGGTTCAACTCACCAAAACACGCCCCTTTTTACCCAACCCGACCCTCCAAGGAAGATCAGCCCTCGCCCCTCCCTTTCCCAAAGACCCCTCCCCCCCCCCCGCCAAGACCCCCGCCTCAAATTCAGCCAGCCCTTAAAAGGGTTCAACCTAGATCAGGCTCCTTTTAGGCGACCTCCCCCCTTCAAGGAAGTCCAGATCTTGCACCCCCCCTCTCTCCATCCCCCTTCCCTCCTTTCCCAAGCCCCCCACCACCACCATCCAAGGACCCCACAACCAATTCAGGCACACACACACACTCCGGGTTAAACCCACCAAAACACGCTCCTATTTAGCAGACACCCCCCCCCCAATCTCAGATAGGCCAAAACTCGCCCCCCTCCCTCTCTCAAAGACTCCTCCCACGTCCAAAAGCCCCCTCCCCAAATTCAGCCAGGCCTTAAAAGGGTTCAGCCCAGGACAGGCTCCTTTTAGGCTACACCGCCCCTTCCAAGGAAGACCAGAGCTCGCCCCCCTCACTCCTTAACCCTCCTTCACCCAGCCCCCCACCACCATCTAAGGACCCCCACCCCAAATTCAGCCAGAGGTTCAACCCAGGACAGGCTCTCTTTAGGCGATCCTCCCCTCCCCACGCACTCTAAGCCCGGAGCTCGGTCCCACCCTCCTTCTAAGACCCACCCCAATCCGAGGTCAGCCCCTTCCCCTCTTTTACACCCCCCTCCTCTTTCTCCCAAGGGCCCCCTGCGGGACTACACGGCCCATCAGGCGCAGCGAGGCCCGCTCCAGGCAGCCCCACGTGGAAGGACCCCCACCCCTCAACTTCACTGCCTCCCCCTCCCCGGAAGCCCCTCCCCTTCTCTCTCTCGCCCCCGCCCCGTGACCGGGTCCTCCCTCAGGCGCCGCCGCCGCTGCCTCCCTGCCTGCTGGTCTGAGGCGGCCGCCACGCGGTGAGGCCTCGGGGGCCGCGCATGCCCGAGCTCACCCCCCTCGCCTCCCCCCCGCCCCACACCGGCCTTTCTTAGCCCCTTCCTCTTCGCGAGCCCCCCCTCCCGCCGACCCCCCCCCCCTCAGCGACTCACCCGCCCGCGAGCTCAACCGCCGCCGCCGCCTGCTGCAACCCAGCCCCGCAGTGCGCACGCGCACTCCTCGCCTCTCCCGCTTGCGCCCCCCCCCAAGCTCCCGACGTTGGGCGCTCGCGCCCCGTCGCCCGCACGCGCACTGGCAACAAACGCCCAGAAGCGAGAGGAGGAGAAGGGAGGAGGAGCGTTTTCCGGACGTGAGGCAGGGGGTGGGGAAAAGTGAGACGTCACGTTTGCGCCTGCGTCGAGAAGGCTTGGCTGGTTCCGAGTGCGCGGCGAGGCGCCCGCGCATGCGGGGTGGGGAAAGAGGAAATTGTTGTTTTTTTTAAAAGACCACCCCTAGGAGACGTCCTGCTTCGTAACTTGGGGGATGGCGTTTGAGGCAGTGCGCAAGCGCGTGGAGCGGCCTTCCGTCTTTCTTCCCTCCCTCCTCCCGCGGCCATTTCCTTGAGATCACGCATGCTCCCTACGCCGCGCAACGCTCGAGTTTGGTGGCCTCGCAGCGAACACTCCGCCCGGCGTGCAGATGCCGCGAGAACGCATGCGTGCCTCGGCTGCTGAGGCCGAACTCCCCTCCCTCCCTTACCACCGAGTGTGCGTGGCGAACTGCCCAGAGCGACGCGCCCAAAGCCCTTTTCCCTATCATTCGGGCCTCGGCGACCATCTTGCCAGTACCGCGGCCGCCATGGTTGCCCCGGCAACGGCGGCCTTCATTCCACGCCGCTCCCGAAGCTGGGAAAAAATAGGGCTTTTGAGAGGAAAATAAAGCGATAAATCTGTCTAAAATCAAATAAAAATGTTTGAGATTTACTGAGGGCAGGAAGGTTGGTGCCAGACCCATATAGCAATGCCAACCTTCCAGGCCCAGCTCTGGCTCTGAAAGGGGCTGGAACTACAAAGCCCATGCTCCCTGGCTGGCACCTGGCCTTTAAGTGGTGCATTAGGGTGCTAGAAGTTGGAGCAGGGAGTTCCAGTACCCAAACCAAGGCAGGCAGGGAAATGGGGGATTTCGGGGTGCAGCTATCCCCCCCCCCAATGAGGGCCATGGAGGATGGACTTTAAAAAACAAACAAACCCATGATAACTATTTATTTATTTATTTATTCTTTTTTTTTCATGCCGCCCTTCTCCTTAGACTCAGGGCGGCTTACAGCAATAGCACTTTTTAACAGAGCCACCAGTCTATTGCCCCCACAATCCGGGTCGTCATTTGACCCACCTCGGAAGGATGGGAGGCTGAGCCAGTGATGAGATTTGAACCGCTGACCTGCAGATCTACAGTCAGCTTTAGTGGCCTGCAGTACTGCACTCTACCTGTTGCGCCACCTCGGATCATGCATTGGTATTACAAAACCTATGTTTCCCACTATTAGAAAGTCCATCCATCGTGGCTCCTAAGAGGATGAACTTTGTGATACTTGAAGCATGGTTTTTGTAATACTATTGCGCCGGCTAATTAACATGGGTTTTCTTGTATTCTTCTTTTTTCTTGTATTCTGTACCTTTCGTTCCCTGTCCAATTGTCTCTCCTTATCTCCTCTATCGTATATCTTTTCTTCCTTTCATATATCTTCTCTATTTTTATATCTTTCCTTCTATCCTTTTCTTTATATATAATACTACATGTCTATTCTCTTCAATATGTATTGTGTATTGGACAAAATAAATAAATAAATTGTGGGGGCAATAGGCTGGCTCTGTTAAAAAGTGCTGTTGCTAACATGTTGTAAGCCCCCCTGAGTCTAAGGAGAAGGGCAGCATAAAAATTGAATAAATAAATAATAAATTGAATAAATAAAATAAAATACAACGTCCATCCTCTGAGGTTTTCACAAGTCAGCCTTCTTACCCCGAAACAGAGGCAGAGGTCTCGCTCTTGCCCCACATCCCTCTTTTCCCACCCCCCACTCCCCAACATTTTGCTACATTTGGGTCACGGTCTCCCTGCTTGCCTCACAGGATTGTTGTAGGGAAAATATGTGGAAAGATTAGTCTTTGACGAAAAGAAGGGCTAGTGGACATATGATAGCAGTGATCCAATATCTCAGGGGCTGCCACAAAGAAGAGGGAATGAAATTATTCTCCAAAGCATCTGACGGTAGAACAAGAAGCAATGGGTGGAAACTAAACAAAGAGAAGCAACTCACCAGGAAGTCGGGGAGGTACTTTTTAAAAACTATATATTGGGCTTTTTATGTTTTTGTAAACTGCCCATAGTCACTCAGAGGGAGTGAGCTTTCATATAAATTCTCTAAATAAATATTTATCATATGGCACATTGGCATATTTCAGTAAAAAGTAACAGGGGGCTAAAAAACGCAAAGTCCAGTAAAATCTGGGGAGATTACAAGCGTCGTATCTTAAATTGCAAACATACTTGAATTTCATTTCTTGCAGGTAGTTCTCTGAACTTGGAAAAAAAATGTTGCTAATTGAGAGAATTGTTAAATACGTTCTGTTCCATTTTACAAATTTTCTTGCTTTGAATAGTCCCTAAACAACCATTGTAAGTTGAGGACTATCTAAAATAATTAAAAAATAAATTTAAATAATTTTTAAAAATTGAGATATGCTCTCTCCCTCTGAGTTATTTTATAAGACAAGATAAAAATGTAACAAATGAAATTTGTCTTCGGCATCATTAACACCTTGCTTCTACAGGCAGTCCTCGGTTTACAACAATTCATATTAGTGACCAAGGTTACGTAAGCACTGTTGTAACTTACAACCATCGCAGCATCCATACGATGATCATGGAATCAAAATTCAGACGTTCGGCCACTGACTCATATTGATGATGGCGGCAGCATCCCAGGGGGGTCACACGGTCCCCTTTTGTGACCTCCTAACAATAGGGAAGCCGGATTCGCTTAACAACCGTGTTATTAAGGTAACAAATGCAATGATTCGCTTAACAACCTTGGCAAGAAAAAAAATATCATAAAACGGTTAAAGTCACTTAACAAATGTTTTTGATTTAGTGCCAAAAATGTTTGGCTCCATCGTGGTAATAACTCAAGGACTACCTGTTTACGAGGATGTTCCATGTCTTAACGGTCCACGCCGGTTTTCATTTCTTCCTGGAGGGTCCTCCGAACAATGGAGCATGTCAAAAGGGCAGATGGGACATCAGGAGCAGCCCAAAGCGTGCCCGTTGTCTCTCTCTGGACAGAAGGGGGCAGAACATGCCAGCCGGCACTGCCTGCCAAGTAAAAGGGCACCAGTCAAAACCCAGCCGGGAACTGGCATGCTCTCTGCCAACAAACACTTTGTGGGTGTGTGCCATTCATTGTACGTTGTGCAGAATAGCCAGCAGAATTGGCATAAGCGACCAGTTAGGTCCCACAGAGTGGGTCTTCTCCGGGTCCCGTCAACCAAACAATGTCGCTTGGCGGGGCCCAGGGGAAGAGCCTTCTCTGTGGTGGCCCCGGCCCTCTGGAATCAACTCCCCCCAGAGATTAGAATTGTCCCCACCCTCCTTGCCTTTCGTAAGCTGCTTAAAACCCACCTCTGCCGCCAGGCATGGGGGAACTGAGATATTCTTTCCCCCTAGGCCTCTACAATTTTATGCATGGTATGTCTGTATGTATGATTGGTTTTTATAATAATGGGTTTTAAACTGTTTTTAGTATTGGATTATTGTCATGTGCTGTTTTATTACTGTTGTTAGCCGCCCCGAGTCTGCGTAGAGGGGCGGCATACAAATCCAATAAATAAATAAATAAATAAATAAATAAATAAATAGTAAGTAAGTAAATAAATAAATAAATAAAGAAATGGTATGGAAATTTAAGCTAGTTGCATCTGTATTCAGGTAGTTCTCGACTTACATTTAATGCACACACACTAAATTTCCGTTGCTAAGCAAGACCATGGGTAAAAGTGAGTTTTGCCCTCAGTTTACAACCTTCCTGGCCACAGTGGCTAAGGGAATTCCTGCTGGTGTTTATTTGTTTAGAAAAATATATTGCCACCTTACTTGTACATGGCGACTCAAGGCGCTTGGGGTTTTTCCAGATGCACTTGTACACAGTTCTGCAGAGTCTTTGGCTGAGGCCTGGAACAAGGCTGCAGCAGAGACTCTTGATCAGATTGCGCCGTTGCGACCTCTCTCTGGCACTAGACCCCGTAGAGCTCCATGGTTCAGCGAGGAGCTCCGGGAGTTGAAACGCCAGAAGAGACGTCTAGAGAAGCGATGGAGGAAGCGTAAGTCTGAATCCGATTGAACACTTGTAAGAGCTTTTATTAAGACTTACAAAGTGGCGCTCAAGGTGGCAAGATGTGCGTACCATGCCGCCTTGATTGCATCAGCGGAATCCCACACGGCCGCTCTGTTCAGGGTGACCCGCTCCCTTCTTAAGCAGGGGGGAGATGGGGAGCCCTTACAGAGTAGTGCCGAGGATTTTAACACGTTTTTCCCTGATAAAGTTGCTCGGATCATCCAAGGGCATGGGGTGAGGTATCATCAGTATGCAGATGATACCAAGCTTTACATCTCCACCCCATGTCTAGTCAACAAAGCGGTGGAAGTGATGTGCCGGTGCCTGGAGGCTGTTAGGGTCTGGATGGGTGTCAACAGACTCAAACTCAACCCAGACAAGACGGAGTGGCTGTGGGTTTTGCCTCTCAAGGACAATTCCATCTGTCCATCCATTACCCTGGGGGGGGGGAATTATTGAACCCCTCAGAGAGGGTCCACAACTTGGGCATCCTCCTTGATCCACAGCTTACATTAGAGAACCACCTTTCAGCTGTGGCAAGGGGGGCGTTTGCCCAGGTTCGCCTGGTGCACCAGTTGCGGCCCTACTTGGACTGGGAGTCACTGCTTACAGTCACTCATGCCCTCATCACCTCGAGGCTCGACTACTGTAATGCTCTCTACGTGGGGCCAGTGTTACCTCTAATTTTTTTTTGGGGGGGGGGGGGCGGAAAAGTATAGTGTCTGAGCGGCAGTCCCTTCGGGACTGGGCGGCACAGAAATATTAAATAAATAAATAAACAAACAAACAAACAAACAAATAAATAAAAAACCCACCCTGTTTTGCCTCAGAGAATTTCAAAATAAAATACTGTGCTGTGTGTCTATAACAGTGAGCTCATAATAGGGCAACTCTATCAATATCAAAATGCCACTTAAATAGTTGAGCTAGTTTCAAACTAGATTTTGATTTTCTTTCTCTCTTCCTTACTCCCATTCTTTTTCTTTCTCTTTTCCTCCCTCTCTTTTTTCTATCTGTTTCTCTCTCTTCCTCTCTTCCTCTCTCTCTCCTTCCCTCTCACTCTTTCCCTCTCGGCTTCTGGGCAGGTTTGGAAAACTCTGAGTTGATGATGATTTTTAAGTGAGCGATTGCTCACTGCTCAGCTTAGAGGGAACTATGCGTGGGGCTACTTTTGAAAAATGTTCGGAAACTTCAGATCGTGCAGAATGCAGCTGCGAGAGCAATCATGGGCTTCCCAAGGTATGCCCATGTTACACCAACACTCCACAGTCTGCATTGGTTGCCGATCAGTTTCTGGTCACAATTAAAAGTGTTGGTTATGACCTATAAAGTCCTTCATGGCATCGGACCAGAATGTTTCCAGGACCGCCTTCTGCTGCACAAATCCCAGCAACCAATTAGGTCCCACAGAGTTGGCCTTCTCCAGGTCATTTGGCGGGACCCAGGGGAAGAGCCTTCTCTGTGGCGGCCCCAACCCTCTGGAACCAGCTCCCCTCAGATATCAGAGTTGCCCCCACCCTCTTTGCCTTTCGCAAGCTCCTTAAAACCCACCTCTGTCCTCAGGCATGGGGGAATTGAAATTTTCCCTTCCCCCTAGGCTTATAGAATTTATACATGGTATGCTTGTATGTATGATTGGTTCTTTAAATTGGGGTTTTTTAGATTATTTTTAATATTAGATTTGTTCACATTGTCTTTTTTATTGTTGTGAGCCGCCCCGAGTCTTCGGAGAGGGGCGGCATACAAATCTAATAAATACAAATACAAATACAAGTGTGGGGAAAGTGCACTAAGTCGTTTGTTTCAACACCGTTCTAACTTTGAATGGTCATTAAATGAACAGTTGTATATCGAGGACTACCTTTTGAAAAGGCAAGGAGAAAGATGACAGCCCTGCAAATGTCGCACCAACCAACACCTAGTGGAGCCAATCCTGGAGAAAGGAAAGGAGCCACCATCACACAAAGAGAACTGCCTTAATACGGTGCCCGTAATAATAATAATAATAATAATAATTATTATTATTATTATTATTATTATTATTATTTATTAGATTTGTATGCCACCCCTCTCCGAAGACTCGGGGCAGCTCAAAACAATAATAAAACAGTGTGACAATGTAAACAAAACTAATATTAAAAAAGCATCTAAAAAAACCCTCATTTAGAAACCATGCAACACACGCATCCCATACATAAAACTATAAAAGCCTGGGGGAGACGTTTCAATTCCCCCATGCCTGGCGATATAGGTGGGTCTTAAGTAATTTGCAAAAGACAAGGAGGGTTAGGGCAGTTCTGATCTCTGAGGGGAGTTGATTCCAGAGGGCTGGGGCCGCCACAGAGAAGGCTCTTCCCCTGGGTCCCACCAGATGACTGTTTAGTCGACGGTACCCGGAGAAGGCCAACTCTGTGGGACCTTATCCACCGCTGGGATTCGTGCGGCAGAAGGCGGTTCCGGAGGTACTCTGGTCCAATGCCATGTAGGGCTTTAAATCCCCATCCCATGGAGCCGGTTCAGGAGGACACCCACAGACACCCACACTGCCATCCCGGCTCTGCCGCTGAATTAACCACCGTGAGCCCATCATTCAGGGTTTGAGCAAAGTTCCATTCAGTTCTTGACGTGCAATTGCTCGCATAGTGGCTTTTCAAAGCGAAACAACAGTCCTCACATGACGAGTAATCGAGGAGAGGGAGCAACATGGCTTTAAAATTAAGAGGCACAAGAGACAATCAATCTTTTTGGAAGTTAAGCCATAATGGCTAATTTGGGAAGGAAAAAAAATGAAAATTAAATGGAGACAAAATTAGGCTTAGAGGGGCAGCTTTAGATTAAACACATATGCCCAGAATAAAGAGTTACATCTACAGAAATGATGGGGAAATAATAATTTTAGAAGAGACACTGACAGTTTAAAAATGTCTGTTCAAAAGAGATGAATTAGGATAAGAGTCACTCAAGGAAAGGTTGAGAGGGAGAACGAGAAAGTAGAAAGGTGAAGGGAGGAGAGAAGGAATGGAGGGAAGGGGAGAGAAGGAAGGAGGTGGGGATGTCTAAATAAATTATGAAAAACACACTGATGGGCAGGTGCAAAATAAGATATTGATTTGTGGCTGGTTGGATAAAAATGTATATTTGTGTATATTACTGATTAATTTTAAGGTATATGTATTGATATAGATAGATATGGAAATTGTGCAGAAAAGATTTTAAAAGTTACAAAGAGAAAAAAAAGAGGAATTCCTTTCACACCCGACTTGCTTAGCAATGGAAACGCTGGTTCCGGCTGTGGTCGTAAGTCCAGGACCGCTTTGGAGCTTTTTCCTCTACCAACTTCGCCAAGCCTTGGATTCTACTCTCACCCTGGAATAAGAATGCACAATTTTTAAGTCAGCCAAAATTAAAAGCAAACCAACCCACAAAGCTGCTTGGTGTAACAAGAAATCCTGGATGTCTTCATAAAACAGTAATAAAAACAGCATATAAACAATCCAATATTAAAACTGTTAAAAACCCTTATTATAAAACCAAACATACATACAGACATACCATGCATAAAATTGTAAAGGCCTAGGGGGAAAGAGGGTCTCAGTTCCCCCATGCCTGGCGGCAGAGGTGGGTTTTAAGCAGCTTACGAAAGGCAAATTCATCCAGATTTTGCAAGTCAGGCTCCAATTCTCATAAACCCCTGCTGAGTTTCTCCACCTGAGCCTCAACCAGGAAGGGACTTTGTGGGTTAAAGAGAATATTAGTAACTCAGGCTAATAGCTGGCTGGCTGTGGATGATGGTTCTAAAGTGCACACACCTGGAGGGTGTGCCCTTAGATGGGATAACAGGTAGTTTCAGGTAATTGCAGGTAGTCTTGGACTCACAAGGGTTTGTTTAGTGAAGGTTCAAAGTGACCTTTTTCCACTTAACGGCCATCACAGTCTCCCCCTCCCCCCACATTGAACCCTTGGCAACTCAGCTCATCCACAGAGTTGGAAGGGACCCTGGAGGTCATCTAGCCCAACCCAGCCAAACAGGAGACCCTACCTCGTTTCTGAACAAATGGAAGTCCAGTTTCTCCTTGAAAATTCCCAGTGATATTTATGACCGCTTAGCTGCCCCCCCCGGGGGGTCTGTGTGATCTGCTTTGGCAACCTACGGAGCAAGCAAGGGGGGGCCCTGATTCGCTTAACAGCCCTATGACTCACTTAACAAATGCAGTGATTCTCTTTACAACCATGGGAAGAAAAATAATCCACCTAACCACTGTTTACTCCCTTAATAATAATAATAATAATAATAATAATTTATTAGATTTGTATGCCACCCATCTCTGAGGACTCGGGGTGTCTCACAACAATAGTGAACAGTATGAACAAATCCAATACAGTGATACCTTGTCTTACAAACTTAATTGGTTCCGGGACGAGGTTCTTAAGGTGAAAAGTTTGTAAAACGAAACAATATTTCCCATAGGAATCAATGGAAAAGCGATTAATGTGTGCAAGCCCAAAATTCACCCCTTTTGCCAGCCGAAGCGCCCGTTTTTGCGCTGCTGGGATTCCCCTGAGGGTCCCCTCCATGGGAAACCCCACCTCCGGACTTCCGTGTTTTTGTGATGCTGCAGGGGAATCCCAGCAGCGCAAAAACGGGTGCTTTGCTGGCAACAGAAGTCCAGAGGTGGGGTTTCCCAGCAAATCGCAGCATCACAAAAACACCAAAGTCCTCGAAACCCCACCTCCGGAACTCTGTGTTTTTGTGCTGCTGCGATTTCACTGAGGTTCCTCTCGCTGGGAAACCCTACCTCCGGACTTCCGTTGCCAGCGAAGTGCCCATTTTTGCGTTGCTGGGATTCCCCTGCAGCATCACAAAAACACGGAAGTCCAGAGGTGGGGTTTCCCATGGAGGGGAGCCTTAGGGGAATCCCAGCAGCGCAAAAACGGGTGCTTCACTGGCAACGGAAATCAAGAGGTGGGGCATCCCAGCGGCTGTGGGTTTGTAAGGTGAAAATAGTTTGTAAGAAGAGGCAAAAAAATCTTAAACCCCGGGTTTGTATCTCGAAAAGTTTGTATCACGAGGCGTTTGTAAGATGAGGTATCACTGTACTTAAAAACACTATCTAAAAACCCTATCATTAAAAATAACCACACAACCCAGTCACACCCTACATAAACCTTATTAGCAGGGGGATGTATCAGTGTATAGCAACCACAATGGCAGGAAATACTTTAAAATGGGACAACTGAACAGTTGCCTCGTTTAGTGACAGAAATCTTGGGCTCCACCACAATCATTAAACTGAATTCTACCTGTTGATCAGAAGTTAAGCCTCATTTTGTAATTTAAAGAGAGTTTAAATGGCCAGGTTAAGGCTTTCAAAGCTAAGCCACCATCAAACAATCCAAGTTGAATGTCTGGATGGGGTCAAAAACAAGCCACGTTTTGACTGCAATGTCCAGAGTGGAAGGAGGTATCATGTCCCCAACTGACCGATGGGTCAAACCAAGGCTGATATTTTTAATTTTATTTTATTTTTCCTTACTCAGGGAACACCGCACCCTCTTAGGTTAATGGTTACCCAGGCAAACAAGGTTCCTGGACTTTTACCTCCGAAAGAAGATTACAATACACTGGGGGGGGGGGGGGGAGAAGGAAGAAAAAAAACAAATAAACAAAAACAAGAAATACATTTTAAATAATTTATTTTATTTTTAATAATCTTTATTGAATTTTACATTTAAAAAAGGGTCCCATATCACAAACCAGCAAGCAAAACCAACCAAGACCTACGCGCAACTATGACAAAACTACTAAATTCTATGAAATATGGAACAAAATGTACAGCCGGTTAAAACAAAATCCAAATTTTAAAAATCTGACTGTAAAACAAAGGCTAATTAAGATAAATCCATACTTGTTTATAGTCCTTATCTTTGAAAACCGAATGAAAGACAAAACAAGACAAAAATTATAAACCACTTAATTCAAAATTAAGGCAGGCATCTTGCTCAAAGTAACGACAGTTTGTTTAGTGAGGGTTTGAACTTACCACAGCACTGGGGGGGTGGGGAAGGGACTTATGACCATTTTCCACACTTATGACCATGACGGTATCCGCATCGTCGCATAATCTCATATTTATGACAATTGAAGCATCCTGGGGCCGCACGATCCCCTTTTTACGACAAGCAAAGCCAGATTCACTTAACAACCATGTGACTAAGTTTAACACCTAAAAGTGGCTTACTTAAAACAAACCTGAGTTGTTCAATGCAGCAAAGCTGAGTTAGCTGCTGTCTCGCCTGAGCACAAGGAATCTGGGCTTTTTATTGTGTTTGTGAATTGAGGGCTGCCCATATTTACAGCAGTTGGTTGTATAATGGGGGTGATCCCCTTTTGTGACCTCCTGCCAAGCACAAGCCAGGTTCGCTTAAGGATGCCTTGAGAACATTAACAGGCTGCAGAAACTCCCTTGAAAATGGTGGCAAGTTGTGATCACAAAATGAGAAGGAAGGAAGGAAGGAAGGAAGGAAGGAAGGAAGGAAGGAAGGAAGACAGAAAGAGGGAGGGAGAATGGAAGGAAGGAGAGAGAAAGAAAGAGAAAGAAAAAAGAAAGAAAGGGGAAGGAAGGAAAGAAAAGGAAGGAAGGAAAGAGGGAGGGAGAATGAAAGGAATGAGAGAGAAAGAAAGAGAGAGAGAAAGTAAGGATGGGAGGGAGGGAGGTAAAAGAGAGAATGAAAGAGAGAGAGAAAGAGAAAGAAAACAAACAAACAAAGAGGGAGGGAGGGAGAAAGGAAGGAAGGAGAAAGGGGGAGAGAAAAAAGAAAGAGAAAAGAAAAGGAAGGAAGGAAAGAGAGGGAGGGAGGAAAAAGAAAGACACAGAGAGAATGAAAGAGAGAGAGAAAGAAAGAAAAACAAAGGAAGATAGAAAGAAGAGAGAAGGGAAGAAAGAAGGAAGGAGAAAGAAAGGAAAAGGAAGGGAGGGAGGAAAGAGGGAGGAGAAAGGAAGGAGAGAGAAAGAGAGAGAGAAGAGGGAGGGAGAGAGGAAGGAAGGAAAAAGGAAGAGAATGAAAGAAAGAGAGAGAAAGAGGGTGGGAGGGAGAGAGGCAGGGAGAAAGGAAGGAAGTAGAGAGGAAGAGAAAAATGGGAGAGAGGAAGAGAGGAAGGAAAAAGAGAGAGATTGAAAGAAAGAGAGAGAGAGAAACAAACAAACAAAGGAGGAAGAAAGGAAGGAAAGAAGAGAGAGAGTGAGAGAGAAAGAAGGAAAAAAAGGTGAAGCAAGAAAGGAAGGAAAAAGGAAGGGAGGGAGGAAGGAAGGAGAGAGAAAGAAAGAAAGAGGGTGGGAGGGAGAGAGGAAGGAAGGAGAGAGAAAGAGAAAGAAAGAGGGTGGGAGGGAGAGAGGAAGGAAGGAAAAAGAGAATGAAAGAAAGAGAGAGAAAGAAAAACAAACAGAAGGAGGAAGAAAGGAAAGAAGGGGAGAGAGAAGAGGAAGAAAGGAAAGAAGGGGAGAGAGAAAGAAGGAAAGAAAGGTGAAGGAAGAAAGGAAGGATGAAAGAGGGAGAAAGGAAGGAAGGAGAGGGAAAGAAAGAGAGAGAGAAAGAAAGAGGGTGGGAGGGGGAGAGGGAGGGAGGAAAAAAGAGAGAGAATGAAAGAAAGGGAAAGAAAGAAAAACAAAGAAGGAGGGAGGGAGGGAGGCACGAGAGAAGGGGCAGAGAGAGAGAGAGAAAGAAAGAAAGAACCCAACGGAGAATCGGGGACTTCCACGCAAGATGGTTCCACGGACACCCAGTCAGCCCGCGTTTCGGGGCCGGCGCCCTCCTCCCATCTCCAAATCCCCAAACGAGGCATATCCGCGCACCGGTGGGAGGCAAGATCGCTGCCGCTGCCCCTGCACGCAACCGTGTCGTGTGAACGCAATTTGCAATTTGGGTCTAAGCCCTGTTCCCAGCCTCCCCGCCGCCGCCGCCAACTTTGGAAACAAGCAAGGAAAAAAAAAAAAGGCGCCCCGCGATCCCATCCGATCGGGCTCAGCAGCTGCGACCAACATCCATCCGCCCCCCGCGGCGGAGTGGCGGATCAGCCGCGCAAATGCACACGACTACAAACCTCCTAGGATCATCGATGAAGATGTTCCTGCGCTGATGTTGTTCCCTGTTTGGGTCAGGAAAGGTCGGCAAGAAACCCACCAAACTGGCAGAACGCCAGGGACCCCCCAAAGTCTCCCCGCCCCCTCCCAAATCGTAACTCTCCTCTGCCACTGACGACGTCCCCTCGTTGAATCCCGAGGCGTCTGGAAGAAAACCACCAAGAGAACGGCAGGGACCCCCGAATCCTTCCCCTCCATCCCCCTCCCTCCAACCTACAATCCTCCCCACTGCCTTCTAACACTGGCGGCGTGGCCGAGGGCAGCGTTTCCCAACCTTGGCACCTTGAAGATACCTGGACTTCAACTCCCAGAATTCCCCAGCCAGCATTCGGGAATTGAAATCCAAATATCTTCAAGTGGCCAAGGTTGGGACACACTGCCCTAGTTGGATCACCCCCGAAGTTCAAAAAGCCCAGAGGGACCCCACGGTTCCTCCTCCCCCTGCTCCCCAAACCTCCTCCCTATGAACACTGATGTGTTCTGCAAAGCACTGATGAAAGGTCTGCAAACCCCCACCAACCTCAGAGAGCACCGAGGACCCCCGCAGTCTTCCTCCTCTTCTTCCTCTCTTCCAACTCTGATGACGTCGCCTAGTCGGGTCAGCAAAGATCTGCAAAAAACAAAACAAAACCCCACCAAGTTAGCGAGTACCAAGACCTCCACAGTTGTTGCCCCCCCTCCTTTCTTCAAATCCCTGATGACCTTCCCGAAATGTCTCCCAGAAATCAGCCCCCACTCCCCCACCCCCAACCCAGGTCAGAAACTCTCCGTGCCCCCTCCCCTCCCCACGCGGGGCAAACTCCCACTCCCCACTTTACGCTGGCCGGCGCTTTCCAACCCGGACAGGCGGCTGAGCGTCCCCACGTGGCCGGGCCCCGCCCCCAGGTACACCTGTGCCTGGGCGGCGGTCCAATGGGAGGGCGTGTGGGCGTGTCCGGGCGGGGCATAAAAGCCGAGGGAGCGGCCGGTAGTCGGCGGCGGGTGCTGATTGGGCGTGGGCGCGCGTGGGCGAGGAGACCGGACGGAGCAGCCGTTGCTGATTGGGCGTGGGCGCGGCGAGGAGCGAGGTGTGTCCCCGGGCACGAGGAGGCGGCGGCGGCGGGCTCGACGGCCGGAGCAGCAGCGGCGGAGCAGCGGAGGCGGAGGCGGCGGCACCAACGAGCGGACAGCCGGGATGCTGAGCGAAGCGGAGAGCGGCAGCGGAGGAGCCCTGGCCGGAGGCACCGGGGAGAGTCCTGCGGGGGAACCCGCGGCCGGTGTGGCCAAAGCGGCGGCGCCCTCGGGCGCCCTCGGGGCTCGCAACCAGGCGACCAAGCGGGTCCTAGGTGAGGAGGCGGGGCCGCGGGAGGAGCCGTTGCCGGAGGGAGGGGAGCGGCCCGGCACTACAACGCCCATCATCCGGATGTCTGGCGGCTTGGCCGGATGGTTTCTGCGACCACTTGAGTGGGGAGTTGGGGGGGCGGGAGGAGGGGGGGGGGCTTACCGGTTCCATCACCCAGAGTCGCGGGAGGTAAATTTTGTGGCGGCCGGGGAGGATGGGTTTTTCCGTGGGGCGGCGTTTTCCTACGACTTGAGCTTGGGGGAGAGTTGAGGGGAAGAGGGGACTACAGGTTCCGTCACCCAGAGGTCGCAGGGAGGGGAGCTTTCTGGCGGCCGGGGAGGATGGGTTTCTCGAGGGGGGGGGGGTTCTCCACGACTTGAGAGAGGGTGCGTGTGTAGGGGGGGGGGGCGGCGGCGCGAAACTACAGGTTCCATTATCCATAGTCGGGAGAGAGGTGGCTTTTCCGGACTTGAGCGTGGGGTGGGGGGCAGGGGCGGCGCGGGAGACCCTCATTTAGGCTGTCGCTTGCGGAGCACTACAACTCCTGTCATCCAAAGGTCGCAGGGAGGTGGGCTTTCTGGCGTCCGGCAGTGGCCGCGGGTGGGGAGGATGGGTTTCTCCGGGGCTTTCTTCCCGAGTGGAGAGCCCGGGAAGATGGGTGGGGTGGCGGGACTACAAATCCTATCCCCGGGGTCGCGGGAGAGAGAGGCCAAGGGAGAAAACTCGGCTGACTTGGGGGGACTTGCGCCGCTAGCCATGATGGGTCCCGGGATGGCTCCTGAAAGCCAGCGCTTTGACCGACTGGACGGGCGCGCCCGGCTTTGAGGTTTGCAAGCACGCAGGGAAGGAGAGTGGGGATGGGGGGGCGCGAAGGAGGGTCCCTCTTGCCCGTGTCACCAGTCTGTCTTTCTTCCTTCCTCCCCCCCCGCCCCCTCCCCTCCCCAACTCTGGCTTCCAGCCACCCAGGTGCAAGGAACGGTGAAATGGTTCAACGTCCGCAATGGCTATGGATTTATAAACAGGTGAGTCCCCTCCGCAGGGGGAAACCTCTGCAAAACTCCGGGGGAGGGAGGGGGAAAGGGAAAGAAAGAGAGAGAGATTATTTTAACCAAGGCTCTGGATGGGCAACACTAGCTGGGTTTAAACCCCTTGCAAACCTTTGTTATGGGGAGGTGAAGGTAAAAAAACACACCAGAAACCAACTCGGTTTAATGATGGTTAGTTAAGCCAACTGATAGTTTAGCCATGTTTAGCTGTTAACTTTGAATGAAGACCCCCACCCCTTCCAGTGAGATGGTAGCTTCTAACAGACATGCCTTCCCCCACCCCCACCCCGGTTGGCGGTGCTGGGAACGGTAAACCGAGGCAAGAAGCGATGGGTGGAAACTAACCGAGGAGAGAAGCAACTTAGTTCTAAGGAAGGAATTTCCTGACAGTTAGAGAACAATTGACCTGCGGAACAGCTTGCCTCCAGACGTTGTAAACGTTCCAACGCTTTTAAGCAGATGTTGGGTAACCATTGGTCTGAAGTGGGTTGCAGGGTCCCCTGCCTAAGCAGGGGGTTGGACTAGAAGACCTCCAAGGACCCTTCCAACTCTGTTCTCCCGTACCTCCGGGCTCAAGCCTTAAATTAACTGCCAAAGGTGGCTTGTCGGAAGCCCAGGGCCCTTAGCTAGTTCTCCCGCACCAACTTCCTGCTCTTGGGGATCAAAAAGCAAAGAGAATCGGAAGACCAAAGATTGCCTGGCGTAAATCTAGCGGCTGCTCAGATGTCCTGCTATCGTGGGGTTTTTTTTTCCCGTTGGTGAGGGTTTTTTTAAAAAAAATCTGGGCTGGTGGAGTGTTTGCCGGAGTGGCCTGAGCAAACAACTAGCCCCAGCCAAAGTTTGGACTAGCCGGGGATGCTTTAGGAGAGGGGGGGAGGGGGCTGCCCTTGTCCTCGGATGCCCCCTTGGGCTCCCTGCGCAGTTAGGGGTTGTGCCATGCCAGCAAAGTGCCCCAGGGGTCTGTGGGGGTTCTTGGTTCTCCTCCAGGTTTTCTTAAAGATGTTTTGTGACCCAGCTAGGGAACCTCATTAGCGCTAGAAGGGAGTGGGGTTTGCAGGGAGGAGGAGGGGGGACTTTTCTCCTTTCTTTTGTGGCTCTGAAGGTTTTAAAACTTTCGCGCTGGGTTCTTCTGTGCCCAAGAAGCATCAGGTTGCAAAAAAAACCCCTCCAAAAACCCAAAACTGATTTATAACCAACTGAGGGACAAAGATTAATTCCCCCTTGAAGAGAGATTAAACCAGGTTTATTGGTGACCTTGAATTAGTTGGCTTGATAAAC
>NC_091963.1:151240560-151245287 GCF_031021105.1 Erythrolamprus reginae
TCCGAGGTCCCACCTAACTCCGCCTCCTCCTGCTTTCCCTCCACAGGGTTCTGACAGCGCTGATCCCAAAGATTCGACTCTGCCTGAAGGAGACCAGCATCAGCAGATCCAGGCGGGCGAGAGAACCCCGGCGCCTAGATTCCGCCCCAGATACCGCAGGCAAGCCTACCTCAGCTTCAACCACAACAACACACGAGCACACAACAGACACTTATTATAAGCTAGAATAATACAATATGCTTTCGGCAAAGCTGGAAAGCAGCTGCCAATGGCTATTCTACGTGAAAAGCATATTCTATTAGATTAGATTATAAATGTATCTTATAGTATAAAGTACATTTTGTAGGTGTATTTATTTCCACACAGTTAAAAGTATACTATTTTATAAGATACATTATGGCTTAGTATAATAGAATAAGCTTTCCACGTAGTATAATAAGTATCTTAATATAGTATAATTAATATAACTAGTATAATATACGGTACTTACTACACTATGCGGAAAGCTTGTTCAGTGGGGCAGGAGAAGAAACGATGGAGAGAAACTAACCAAGGAGAGAAGCATTCTAAGGAGACACTTCCTAACAGTGAGGACACAGTCGCCCAGGGAACTGATTGCCACCAGAAATTGTGGGTGCTCCATCCTTGAAGGTTTTGAAGAAGACTGATGTGTGAGATGGTATAGGGCAGTGATGGTGAACCTTTTTTGGTTCACCAGCCAAAAGGATTTGCCCATTGTGCTGGGGTTTTTTTGCACTCGGGGGCTTCAAGAACCCTCCAGGGTGCAACACAACAGCACAACAGACAAAGTGGAAGTGTGTTTTCCGAACTTCCGGTCTGCCCACCGTGCTGGTTTTTTTGCACTCTGGGCGAAACGGCCTTTCCCAAGGCTGAAAATGAGCTGACCTGAGGAAGGGCAACATCTCACCAGAGGTCACTCGCCATCACGGGTACAGGGTCTGCCGCTTGGGCAGGTGGGGCTGGCCTAGATGACCTCCAGGGGTCCCTTCCAGTTCTCTTCTGGATCGTGACTCTGCTCCCAGTTCTTTTGCGTGAGAGGGGGAAAGAAGGCCGTGAGTCGATCCACCCACCCACTCCCCTCTTGTCTCCTGCCCAGACCTTTTCGCCCCCGCCCTCCGCAGCAGCCAACCACGGAGGGAGGAGACGGCGAGACGAAAGCAGCCCAAGCCCCGGCGGATGGGATCCGCCCTGAGCCTCAACGCCAGCGCAACCGGCCTTACTTCCAGCGCCGACGCCAGCAGACCAGTTCGGCTCGCCAGATGGCAACTGAGGTTGAGCGGGGAGGGCTGGGCACCCCGGGGGGGGGAAGTAGGGTTGGGGGGAGGGAAGTCTCCCTGGCTCTGTAGAAGTGCCAGAAACTGACCGGACCGTGTCCCCTCGTTTCTGCCCTAGGCAACCCCCAATGCTAAGGAGCAGCCGGCCCCCAGCTCCGCAGCTGCCGGGGGGGACACCCCAGCTGCCAGCACTCCTGTGATGACCCAAGACCCGGGTGTCGAAGCCAGCAAGCCTGCTTCCCCAGCCCAGGAAAGTTCCACCCTGCCACTGCCCGAAATCCAGCAACAGCTGGATGTAAGTGAGGAGGGTGGGTGGGTGCGGAAGGCCTTGGACCCCTGGTGAACTCCCCCCCCCAGTTCCTCCCCAGGGCGCGTGGGCTTTAAAAGTTCGATAAATTAAATGTATTGTTGTAAGCCCCCTTGAGTCCTACAGAATTGGGCAGCATAGAAGTCGAACAAATTAGATTAAATCTAATTTAGATTTTTTTAATTAATTAAATCTACGGAGAGGGGCGGCATACAAATCCAATAAATTATTATAATTATTATTATTAAATGGCCCCGCAATCCCTCAACAGGCCACCGGGGGTCACCCTTGAGCTACAGCAGCAGCAGTTTCCAAGATTCCCTGGTGGGCAGGTTTTTATTTATTTGCATTTATTAGATTTGCAACCTGTTTGCCTTTCTTTCTTTTTCGTTGGGTCAAATCCAGATGTCAACACCTGAGCCCGGGGGAGAACTCACCCCTGCTTTACTGGCATGAAGAGCCTGCACACACCGAGGGGATGCCAAGAGCTGTGATCTGGTAAGGGGCTAATTTTTATTACTATTACACATATACATATAAACAACCGGGAGAGGCTGGACCTACACCCATGTCCGGTGCTCCCTAAGTGGAGCCTGTTTTCTAACGCAGACGTTTTGTTAACTAGCTTACGCTGTCAGTGCTGCACAAACAGCCCAGCTCAGATAACTACAACGCCAGGGCTTAGCAAAAGTGTTTTCTATTCTTAAAATCGGCGTCCGGATTTAAGTTTGCATGCCTCAGTTTCCCCAGTTGCCTTCGGTGCGTGTGTGTGAGGATTATCTTTCTTCTGCATCCCGCAAACTTCAAACCGGCATCTGATTTATTTATTAATTTAGTCAAGCACGAATTGGTGGTGTACAAAGATATAACAATGTTTATATACATGATGCTAGTAAGAGAGAAACACTAGTGCACTTATGCACGCCCCTTACTCTGACCCCTTAGGAATCCGGAGAGGTCAACAGTGGAGAGTTTGAGGGTAAAGTTTTCGGGGTCTGGTGATGATACTAGAAAGCCAGGTGGTGCGTTCCAGGCATCAACTATTATTATTATTATTATTTATTAGATTTGTATGCCGCCCCTCTCTGAAGACTCGGGGCAGCTAACAACAATATAAAAAGACAATGTAAACAAATCTAATATTAAAAACAATCTAAAAAACCCCAATTTAAAAAACGACTCATACATACAAGCATACCGTGTATAAATTCTATATAAGCCTAGTGGGAAGAGAAATTTCAATTCCCCCATGCCTGACGACAGAGGTGGGTTTTAAGGAGCTTGCGAAAGGGTAGGAGGGTGGGGGCAACTCTGATCTCTGGGGGGAGCTGGTTCCAGAGGCCTGGGCCGCCACAGAGAAGGCTCTTCTCCTGGGTCCCGCCAAACGACATTGTTTAGTCGACGGGACCCAGAGAAGGCCAACGCTGTGGGACCTAACTGGTCGCTGAGATTCGTGCGGCAGAAGGCGGTCCCTGAGATAATCTGGTCTGATGCCATGAAGGGCTTTATAGGTCATGACCAACACTTTGAATTGTGACCGGAAACTGATCGGCAACCAATGCAAGCCACGGAGTGTTGGTGTGACATGGGCATATTTAGGGAAGCCCATGATTGCTCTCGCAGCTGCATTCTGCACAATCTGGAGTTTCCAAACACTTTTCAAACTACTCGGTTACTAAAGTCGTATTTCCCGCAGTCGAGTTTGGAGCGCTTTACTTCGAGTTTATATATCTGTTGTGTGCTCGTGTGTTGTTGTGGTTGAAGCCGAAGTAGTCGTTGACAGATCAAACCCTTCTCACCCCTTGCCAGGTATCCAGAATGTGCCTCTTAACCCAAGTTACCTCATCCTGCACTTGAAGACATCCCAAAAAACTTCACCGATTAAACCCTCTTTGCTGCTGTTGAAGTTCTAAAAAAAAAAAATGTGAAAAAAAGAAAGAAGAAGAAGAAGAAGAAGAAGAAGGAAAGGAGAATAAATCTGACCCGGGGGTAGGGGCAGTGGTGGTGAGAGATGGAGGAGACACTTTCAACCAGAAAGAAAAGGGAAAAAAAGTCACTTTGCTTAAAAAGGAAAAAAAAAAAACTTCAGAGGGTGTTTTTTTTTTTGGCCAGTTCTAAAAGAAAGAATGTAAAACTGGCAATTTCTTGAGTTCATATTTTTCCTCCCCCCACCCCTTCCTGCAACCCCATTGTTTGAAGAACTATCCTGTGTGTGTGCGTATGTGAACCATTGTGTGCAGTTTGGGTGTCAGTAATAAAAGAGGAAAAAAAGCACAGAAATTTGTACTGAGTTTTTTGTGGGTCGCCTGTTTGGTTGGGGGGGGGGGGGTTAGCCGCTGGTTTTCTTAGCCATCCTTTGTGCTCAAAAACTCCCCAGTGGTCAGAGCAATGGGCCAAGGCTTCGTCGGCTCCAAATTAAACCCTGGGGAGGGGGGATAGGAGGAGGGAGAGACAGTTGTGGTGTGTGTGGTGGTTACAACATTGGGTTGGAAACTGGGAAGGACGGGAGTTCGAGTCCTGTTTTAATACACACAGAAACTGAACCTTGAGCCCCGGGGAAGGAGAAACAAGGGAGCCCCCTCCCCCAAATCACCCAACTGGCTCTCATGTTTAAAAGTGGGACTAGAACTCACTTATCTCCTAGCGATCGGCCTGCTTTGCTCCCCTTTTTCCTGAGCCTTGTCTGGCGGGAGCGATTGGCGGAACAACTTGCCACCTGAAGTTGTGGATGCCTCCATCCCTGGAGGATTTTTAAGAAGAGACCAGACAGCCGTTTCGTCTGGTATGGTGTAGGATCCCCTGCTCCAAGCAGCGGGTTGGACTAGTTGACCTCTAAAGTCCTTTCCTACTCTTTTAAAGTTCTGTTAAGTTGTGGGTCCAGCCTCCAGGGTTAAGCCTCGCCCTAGGTATCTGAATTCGGACCCTTTTCCAGCACCCGAGAGTTGGAGCAAGAAATTTCCTGTGGACACAAGGAAGGGTTGGGTCTTCTTCGCCAAGGGGCAGGTCTGCCCAGGAGATGCTTTTTTCTTGACGGGTGGGGGGTTTGCCACACTATCTATAGAAGGCCTGATGTTTATGGGAACTTGGGAGGGGTGATTTTCATGCAGCCACAAAGCATTCTTCCT
>NC_091963.1:151245487-151260487 GCF_031021105.1 Erythrolamprus reginae
GGGGGTCCTGCTTGAGCCGAGGGGGGTTGGACTAGATGACCTATAGAAGGTCCCTTCCAACTCTAATAAGAAATCTATTCTATTGTTGTAAACTGCCGAGGGATGGGCAGCATATAAATCGAATAAATCAAATTAAAATCTAATCTAATCCCAATCTATGTGCGTGTGTGAATGTGTTTGTGTGTGTAATTCATGTATTTTTTTAACAGAATTTTCCTCTGTTTGCATAAATGTTAGATTCTATGTATGTGAACGTGTGTGTGTTTGTTGGTTTGTGCATATTTTGTGTATTTTTGTGCATATCAAGAATCTCTGACATATTTGGGGGTTTCCTGCCTGAAACAGAAAATTTCATCCATTTGAATTAGTTTGTGTGTGTGAGAGAGTGAGTGTGCATGGGTGTGTGTGTGTGTATTTCCTACTGCTAAAATTACCTGGCAGGCAGGCAGGCAGGCAGGCAGGCAGGAAGGACGGAAGGAAGGAAGGAAGGAAGGAGAAAGAGAGACACAGAGAGAGAGAAAGAAGGAAGGAAAGAAAGATGGAGAAAAGGAAACAATGGAAGGAAAGAAGGAAGGAAGGAAGGATGGAAGGAAGGGAGAAAAACAGGGAAAGAAAGAAGGAAGGAAAGAATGAAAGGAAGGAAGGAAGGAAGGAGAGGGACAGAGAGAAGGAAAAAGAAAAGAAAGAGGAAGGGAAGGAAGGAAGGAAGGAAAGAAGGAAGGGAGGGAAGGAGAAAGTTAGAGAGAAAGGAGGAAAGAGGGGAAGGAAGGAGAAAGAAAGAAAGCAGGAAAGAAATAAAAAAGGAAAGCAGAAGGGAGGGAAGGAAAGTTTGAAGTAGGAAATTCCCTGTTTGATTTCTGCCCCGTTTCTACGCTCCTGCCCTGCTGCCCCCCCCGCCCCCGCCCCCAGGAGATTTGCAAAGTCTTCTTGTGAACGGGAAAGGGCCGCCCGAAATAGACGCCACGATTTTGACTTTCTTTTCTTTCTATTTCTTTCTTTCTTAAGGAGAATTCCTCCCAACGTCCCCCCCTCTCCGCGTGGGAATTTGGGGGTGAGGGTTTGGGGAAGGGCCAGTGGCGGGGGTGGGGGGGCGAGGGACGGGACAGTCTCGGAGTTGTCTCCCCCCCAAAAAAAATAGAGCGCTCCCAAGTCGCATCTTCGGGGATTTGTAGCGCGCCAAAGTCCTTATTAGGGGATAAACTGAACCGCCAGGAACCTTCTGGCAAATGTAAAAAACAGGGGAAGTGAATCCGGAGGGAAGGAGGGAGGGGATTTGGGGAGGGGTAATGAACCTCTGTAGGGGGGGGCTGATCAGAAGCGAAGCCCCGCCAGCATCTGAGCCCCTGCAGAGCACTTTCCTTGAGGACTGGCAACTTGAAAGACAACAACCTCCTTGAGAACTAGCAGCTTGGCAGAACTAGCTCACGGAGGACAGGACGCAAACCCAGAAGAGCCACTCCTTTTCAGTTTTCCAGCCCTGAAAAATTGCTGGGAAAAGTCTAAAAACCGTATTTTGTAATTATTTTTTGCTGATGGGGGATGAACTTTTTCTCGGTGTCTCTTTCTAAGCCCCCATCACCACCAAAAAGACCCTTCTCGGCCCTCTTTGCATGCGGCTTTCTTAGCCACAACTCAGTCCTCAACATATGACCACAATGGTTCCCTTTCCCTTAATAAAGAATTCTATTCTATTCTATTCTATTCTATTCTATTCTATTCTATAGAAACCAGAAGATTGACAGCAGAAAAAAGCCTCCTGGTCCATCTAGTTTGCCCTTGTACTATTTCCTGTATTTTATCTTAGGATGGATCTATGTTTATCCCAGGCATGTTTAAATTCAGTTCCTGTGGATTTATCTACCACGTCTGCTGGAAGTTTGTTCCAAGCATCTACTACTCTTTCAGTAAAATAATATTTTCTCATGTTGTTTTTGATCTTTACCCCAAGTAACCTCAGATTGTGTCCCCTATTCTATTCTATTCTATTCTATTCTATTCTATGACACATCATGCCGACATTGTGAAGTGACATTAAGTGAGTTATCACAGTCGTTAAGTGAACCTGCCTTCTTCACCGGACCATCCGAAGTTTGCAAAACGTGATTCTCAGGGGTGCTGCCACCATCAACGGTCGTAAGTATGAAAAACATTTTTTTGTTCAGTGGCGTAGACCCTCAAACGGTCACTAAACAGGCCGTTGTAAGTGGGGGGACGGCCCGCCTTCTCGGCAGCTCTCCAAAGCTATCAAACCCTTTGTGGGAAAAATCTAAAGTCGATTTCTTATCTTTTGGCTGAGTCATAAATTAAATAACTTTCTACATGCAGGAATGAAAGAGAGAGGGGTTTTTCTCAAGCCTCCCCCCACCCAAATTAAACCTCCTTTTTCTGCCTGTTTGGGAGGGGAGGGGTTTAAAGATAAAGTTGGTCCTCAACTTACGGCCAAGTGAGGTGCTTCTCCCTTGAACTTTGCCCCGTTGTTATGACTGAGCTCGCCAATGTTGTTAAGCGAATCACGGCTCTTAAGTGAGTCTAAATTTGGATCATGCGACCGTGGGCGTAAGGGAGAAAAAACACCCCTCGTCCCCCCTTTTTTTGCCCAGTAACGTTGTCGTAACTTTGAATGGTTGCTAAGTGAACCGTCATAAGTCGAGGACTGTCTGTGTAAGTCAGGGGTGGGGGAGTCCGACCTGCGCTGAATAAAATGACCCTGAGAACTTTGCATTTCCTCCAGGCCAGGGGTGGGGTGGGGGCTGCACAGGTTCCTGGTCCTACGTTGCCCGTCAAGGCAGACAGGCGTGTGTCATGCGTGCCCTGCCGAGTCATAAAACTAACGATCCAATTCAACGGAAAAAACACTATCAGCTCAAACGGTTAAACTGGAAAATAAAGGGAGTGGCTGGCAGGATTCTTAGGAAACGGAGGGCAGTTCTGCAGGGTCAGGGAGGGAGGAAGGAAGGAAGGAAGGAAGGGAGGGAGGGAGGGAGGGGAGGGGAGGGAGGAAGGAAATAAGGAAGGAAGGAAATAAGGGAGGGAGGAAATAAGGGAGGGAGGAGAAGTACAGGCAGAGAGAAAGAAATAAAATAGTAGGAAAGAAGAAGGGAAGGAGGGGATGAAGGAAGGAGGGAAGGATAAAGAGAGAAAAAGAAAGAAAGAAAGAAAGAAAGAGAGGGAGGGAGGAGACACAGAGAGAAAGAAACAAAGAACAGGAAGGAAAAGAAAAGAAGGAAGGGAAGGAAGAAGACAGACAGGAGAGGAGAGAGAAAGAAAGAAAGAAAGAAATAAAAGAAAAAAGAAAAAAAGGAACAAAAGAAAAGAAAGAAAGAAAGAAAGAAAGAAAGAAAGAAAGAAAGAAAGAAAGAAAGAAGGAAATGTAAGTTGCTAAGGGAAAAATCTGTTCAGCTCCTTTCGCTCCATTTTTTTACGACTTTGTTCGCCAGGTTGGTTAAACAAATCTGGGCTTTCCAATCAATCCTCCCCTTGTCATAACATTTGCCAAAGGGCCGTAGCAACTGTCATAAATGCCAGTCAACCGTCAAACATCCAAATCCAAACCCAGGTCCCTTTTTGTTCCCTCAGGGCACTAAACGGTCACTAAATGAACGGTTGTAAGTCAAGGACCGTCTGTATTACTCTCATGCAGGGGGGGGGTGATAGAGGCATCCCGTGCTGAATTTACAACTGGGCGGACTTCAACTCCCAGAGTTCCCGAGGCGGCACTCGCGGTCGCTATCACAGCCGGCTGAGGAATTCTGGGAGTTGGAGTCCGTCCAGTGTCTGACGTCTCTTGGGAAGCAGAACGGTTCCTATTTCAGCTCCGTTGTGTGTATTGCGGGCGTGTGTGTAAGGCTCTCTGCGCGTGCTCAGAAGAGGGACATGGCTCTTTTGTGAGTCATTTTGCATTTTTGTCTATTTTAGGCAATCTCTAAGCTGCCCTGTTGCACATGGGTGGTCCTCCCCAGAGGCAGAGAGGGGAAAACTTTTTCAGGTTTTTCCCTCCCTCCAAAGTATTCAAAGTATGTTTGTTTCTACTGGGTCACAGTGACACTCACACAAAGACACACACACACACAAACACACACAAACAGACATACATACAGACAGAGAGACAAACAAACAAACACACACACACACACACACAGACACACACAAACAGACACACAGAAAAATAAAACATACAGACAGACACACACACACACAAACAAACACCCAGCTTCCACATGGTTGCAAACAACCCTCAACTTGATCCTTTCGCAAGGTCCCTCAAGGACGTGGGAGGATTCTGGGTACGTGTGTGTGTGTGTGTGTGTGTGTGTGTGTGTAGTGTGTGGGATTATGGTGCTAATGCATTTGTCACGCTCACTCGCTCGCTCGGATAAGCCCAGCACTCCCCCCCTCCGCAAAGAGAAACCTGAAACTCCTCTCCCCCCCCCCCCCCCCCCCCCAAGAAATGCCCTTCCTAGAACGGCCAGAAGTTAATTCCTCAGGAAACTAAACTTGGTTTTGTTGGGGTGTTTTGTTTTGAGTTCTGGAGAAGGAAGAGAGGGAGGGAGAAAGGGAAGGAAGGAGAGAGAGTGAGAGAGAGAGAAGGGAGGGAGGAGGGAAAGGAGGAGGGGGAAGGAGGGGAGGGGAAACATGAAAGGGGGAGAAGGAAGCAAGAAAGGAGAAAGAAAAGAAGGGAGGGAGGGACGGGGAGGAGGGAGGGGGAAGGAAGGAAGAAAAGAGCACTCTGAAATTTAGGAGAAACTAAGAGAGAGAGTGATAGGAAGGAAGGAAGGAAGGAAGGAAAGAAGGAAGGAAGGAAGGAAGGAAGGAAGGAAGGAAGGAAGGAAGGAAGGAAGGAAAAAGAGCCCCCTTGTCAGAGCAACCACCTCCGACCTTTCTTCCCTGGCCAGTGTTGTGGAGGGGGGGCACTTGAAACCCCCAAGACTCATTTTTAGAAACCGACTTCACTCCGGCCTCAAGGAAGAAGCTCTCCCGAAGGTGAGAGGAGTTATCAGCAGAGGTGGCACAAGGTCCGGTGGAGGGGGGGCAGGGGGGGACCCTGCACCAATGAAAAGGCAATGCACTTGTATATACACAGGGGAGAGAGAGAGAGATGTGTGTGTAGTGTGTGTGTTAGCGAAAGGGGGTGGCAGAGATTTTTGTCCACCCTCCTACCCCAATGTCAACCCAATGGATCTCCCCCAGTGCGATGCACAAAGAACACACCCACAAGCTATGAAAAGCTGCCCAGCCTTGCAGTAGGAACCTTTCCCACCCATCACACCTCTTGCTTCTGAAATATAGGGGGAGGATGGAGAGGGGAGGGAGGGGGAGGAGAAAGAAGGAAAGAAAAGGGATGAGGAGGAGGGGCAGGGGAGGGAGGGTGGAAAGGAGAAAGAAGGAAAAGAAGGGAGGGAGGGAGAAGGAAGAAAAGAAAGGAAGGAAGAAGAGAGGAAGAAAGAAGGAGAGAAAAGGGAAGGAGGGAGGGAGAAATGGAAAGGAAGAGGGAGTGAAAGAAGGAAATATATTGGGAGGTACAGTACACCCTCAAGTGCTAAATTGATTATCTATATCTGTTATCTATCTACCTACCTACCTTTCTTTCTTCCTTTCTTTATCTACCTATCTATCTATCATCTATCTATCTATCTATCTTTCTATATCTACCTACCTATCTATCATCTATCTATCTATCTTATGTATCTATCTATCTATCTATCTATCTATCTATTTTATCTATCATCTATCTATCTATCTATCAATCTATCTATCTATCTATCTTTCTTTCTTTCTATATCCATCTATCTATCTATCTATCCATCCATCCCTCTCTCTATCTCTAATATTTATCCATCCATCGATATCTGTCTATCTGTCTATCTGTCTGTCTATCCATCTATACCACATCTATCTATCTATCTATCTATCTATCTATCTATCTATCTATCTATCTATCTATCTATCTATCTATCTATCTATCTGTCTGTCTGCTGTTAGCAGGAGGGCAACCCCCAGAATCCCTCGTCTGTGGGGTGTCCCAGCGTCCAGTCCTCTCTTCTCTCCTATTTAACATCTACATGAAGCCGCTGGGCAAAATCATCCCACAACATAGGGGAGATACCAGCAATGCGCTGATGATACCCAGCTATACATCTCCACCCGTGTCAGTTCAGGGAAGCAGTGGAGGTGATGTGTCGGTGTCTGGGGGCTGTCAGGGTTTGTGGGGGGGAGTCAACAGGCTGAAGGTCAACAAGATCCAGTGGCTGTGAGTGTTGCCTCCCAAAGATCACATTGATTGTCCGTCTTTGGTTCTGGGGGGGGGAAAGAGAAATTGCCCCCCTCAGAATGGCTTCGCAATTTGGGTGTCCTCATAAACCCACAGCTAAGATATAACAAGCAGTGATTTCTGACAGTCTCAAAATGGGTGAACAGTGCGGTCAGGCGGTAGGGAAAGCAAGTAGGATGCTTGGCTGCATAGCTAGAGGTATAACAAGCAGGAAGAGGGAGATTGTGACCCTGCTGTATAGAATGCTGGTGAGACCACATTTGGAATAATACTGTGTCCAGTTCTGGAGACCTCACAATCTACAAAAAGATATTGACAAAATTGAAGGGGTCCAAAGACGGGCTACAAGAATGGTGGAAGGTCTTAAGCATAAAACGTATCAGGAAAGACTTCATGAACTCCATCTGTATAGTCTGGAGGACAGAAGGAAAAGGGGGGACATGATCGAAACATTTAAATACGTGAAAGGGTTAAATAAGGTCCAGGAGGGAAGTGTTTTTAATAGGAAAGTGAACACAAGAACAAGGGGACACAATCTGAAGTTAGTTGGGGGAAAGATCAAAAGCAACGTGAGAAAATATTATTTGACTGAAAGAATCGTAGACGCTTGGAACAAACATCCAACAGACGTGGTTTGTCAATCCACAGTAACTGAATGTAAACATGCCTGGGATAAACATAGATCCATCCTAAGAAAAAATACAGGAAATAGTATAAGGGCAGACTAGATGGACCATGAGGTCTTTTTCTGCAGTCAGACTTCTAGGTTTCGAAGTTTCTATGTAACATTAGACCAAAATCTAACAGCTGTGGCTGGTGTGTGTGTGTGTGTGGCTTTGCACAGGTTTGTTTGGTGCACCAATTCCAACCCTACTTTGGATCAGGAGGCTCTTCTCACAGTCACGCCCTTACCACCTCAGGGTTGAACTACTGCAATGCACTTTACATGGGGCTACCCTTGAAGAATGTTTGGAGGCTACAGTTGGTTCATAATGCTGGTCCAGAAGTGGTTGTGAGAGCACCTAGGTACATCCATGTTACACCAATCCTCTGCAAGCTACATTGGTTCCCGGTTGGTCTCTGGGCTCGATCCAAGGTGTTGGTCATTACTTTACCATGGTTCAGGGCCAGTGACCAGTAAGGGCCCACAGAGTTTGCCTTCTCCAGGTCCTGTCAGCTAAACAGTGTCAGCTAGTGGACCTCAGGGAAGGGCCTTCTCTGTGGCTGCCCCGGCTCTCTGCAAACAGCCAGCCCCTGAGATCCAGACTGCCCCCACCCTATTGGCCTTCTGGAACGTGGTAAAGACCTGGCCAGATCCAGCCCTTAATGACATACATGTTTTTTTTTAACTGTTTTGTTTTTAATTGTTGGTTTTAGATTGTTTTAAACTGTTTTGTAGGGTTTCAATATTGCATCGTATGTGTTATTTTCTGGTTGTGAGCACCCACAGTCCCTCAGGAGTTGGAATGCAAATCTAAATGAATGAATGAATAAATAAATTTCTATATACTGTATTTCTATGTATCTATCTTTATCTGTATCTATCTATCCATTGATCCATCTATCTGTATCTATACATCAGCATATACAGTATCTGTCTGTTTGTTTATCTATCTATCTATCTATCTATCTATCTATCTATCTATCTATCTTTCTATATCTATCCATCCATCCCTCCATCTCTCAATCTATCTATCTATCTATCTTTATCTATCTTTCTATATCTATCTATCTATCTATCTATCTATCTATCTATCTATCTATCCATCCATCCATCCATCCATCTATCTATTTTCTATCATCTATCATCTATCTACCTTTCTATCATCTATCTATCTCTCTTTCTATTGTCTGTCTATATCTATCTATCTATCTATCTATCTATCTATCTATCTATCTATCTATCTATCTAATCAATTTGCATCTAATTTATTTATTTAAATAGGTTTACTATCTATTTCTATGTATCTATATATCTATCCATCCATCTATCTATCTACCTACATACCTACCTATCTATGTATCCACCCATCCATCCACCCATCCATCCATCTATCCATGTATCTATCTTTCTATCTCTATCTCTATTTCTATCTCTATTTACCTATCTATCCATCCATCCATCCATCTATCATATCTACCAACCTACCTACCTACCTATCTAGCAGCATCTAACAACAACAACAACAACAGAGTTGGAAGGGACCTTGGAGGTCTTCTAGTCCAACCCCCTGCTTGGGTAGGAAACCCTACACTACTTCAGACGGAGGGTTGTCCAACATCTGCTTTAAAACTTCCAGTGTTGGGGCATTCACAACTTCTGGAGGCAACTTCTGTTCCACAGATTAATTGTTTTAACTGTCAGGAAATTTCTCTTTAGTTCTAAGTTGCTTCTCTCCTTGTTTAGTTTCCACCCATTGCTTCTTGTTCTACCCTCAGGTGCTTTGGAGAATAGCTTGACTCCCTCTTCTTTGGGGCAACTCCTGAGATATTGGAAGGCTGCTATCCTGTCTCCCCTGGTCCTTGTTTTCATTAAAATAGCCAGGCTCAGTTCCTGCAACTGTTCTTCGTATGTTTTAGCCTCCAGTCCCCTAGTCCTCTTTGTTGCTCTTCTCTGCACTTTTTCTGGAGTCTCAACATCATTTTTGCATCGTGGCGACCAGAACTGGATGCAGAAATCCAATTGTTTGCCATGATGCAAAAAGAATGTTGAGACTCTAGAAAGAGTCCGTCCGTCCGTCCGTCCGTCCGTCCATCCATCCATCCATCCATCCATATCTATCTATCTATCTATCTATCTATCTATCTATCTATCTATCTATCTATCCATCCATCCATCCATCTATCCATCCATCCATCCTTTTAGCCATCCCATAATCCCTTGTATAGGGGTAGAATGGCCAACTGAATGGAGTTAGCAGAGTGTTTTTAATGGCCAGATGCTCTTCCTGTCACTTATGCAGAGTTTTATTAAGCAGATACATTCTCCATGTGCCCAGGAGTGATTTTTTTTTGGGGGGGGGTGTTTTTATGCTGTAAGTCACCCAAAATAGTTTGATCCCACAGGGGCAGCAAATAAAGAAATAAGTCAGACCGCTTATAGGTACCAGGTAAACAGCTAAAAAAATATAAATGTAAATCAGGAAACTTTAATCACCTTTTGCAATTAATGTATAACTGCAAAATTTTGTGAATAGAATATAATAGAATAGAGAATAGAATAGAATTATGGAATGGAATAGAAAGTAGAGTAGAGTAGAGTAGAATAGAATAGAATGGAATTTTATTGGCCAAGTGTGATTGGACACACAAGGAATTTGTCTTTGGTGCAGATGCTCTCAGCGTACATAAAAAAAGATCAAATAAAAAGATTCAAGAATCATGAGGTTCAACACTTAATGATTGTCATAGGGGTCAAATAATGAAGAAACAATCAATATTCCTTCACTGCTTATTTGACCCCTATGACAATCATTAAGTGTTGTGCCTCATGATTTTTAATTCAATTTAATTAATCATAAATTTTTAATTGGCTTCCACACCTAACCGCAGTCCATTTGCAGCTACCGATAAATAGTCCTCAACTCACAACAACTCATTTAGTGACCGTTCCAATTTACAACGGCACTTTAAAAACGTGAGCTAGGATCGTTTTTCACACTTATGACCATCATAACTCGAGGACCAGCTGCCTGGCATTCCTGTGAGAAAAATGCTCCTTTGGACATTGTCTGTGGGGCAGCACCAAACAAGAGACCACCGCACACACCGCCCCATAAATGGATAAAAAAAGCCCTCTTTAAAACAGGTGCCAGCCTTATTCCTGAATCCCATGAGGTCTAGAAACACGGCATTTCCAATTTATCGATCCGGATAATTCAGGATTCAAAGCCTCCCTGGTCCTGATCCAGTTCTCCTAACTTGCTGAACTGTCCATCTTATTTATTGGATTTGTATGTTTATTTATTTATTGGATTTGTATGCCGCCCCTCTCCGTAGACTCTGAGCTGCTGTCACAAGGAAAGACTCTGGCAAGCCATCTATCAAATATCAGTGTAGGTCACCTTATGGGGCTGGACCAGGTGACCTAACAGGGTCCCTCTTCCAACTCTTGTTAAATCTGTCTGTCTGTCTCCCATACAAATCCAATTAAATTAATTAATTAATTAGTTAAATAAATAAATGTGAGAAGAGGAGGGATTTGCAACACGCCAGGGTCAGATTGCCAGCGAAAATCACGTCCCTACCGAATTTTATTTTATTATTATTATTTCCATATGTCTCGTCATGCACAATATGCGCTTGGGCGGTTGACATGCGAAGTTGATGGGCAACAAGGGAATTAATTAATTGATTAAGTTTGTGTTGCGTGATCCCAAGGGACTCTAGGCAGCCTCACAACCAAGAATAAACTGACTGGAACCAAGAATAAACTAATTAGTTAGGGTTTTATTGTTTTAGATTGTACATTTGACTTATTTTTATTGCATGACATAGATCCACCCTGAGATAAAATACAGGAAATAGTATAAGGGCAGATGGACCATAAGGTCTTTTTCTATGTCAATCTTCTAGGTTTCGAGGGGTTTTTAAAATATTTTTTTGTAATTTATATTATATTGAGTCAGGGGTGAGCTACTTGGGACGCAGTGGGGTAGAGAAAATGGAGCCCCAGAGCCCCCAATTTGCACTGAAAGATGTTGAAAGAAAATGCATAAGCCACACCCACAGTGTGGTAGTAAAAATTTTGGTAGCCCTTCACTGCACAAGAATAAACGGACTGGATAGGTTAACTAATTGGGGTTTTATTGTTTTAGATTGTACATTTGATTAGATTGTACATTTGATTAGATTGTACATTTGATCCGAGTCTACGGAGAGGGGCAGCATACAAATCCAAAATTATTATTATTATTATTTTTAAAATTGTTTTTTCTTTTCTTTTTTTGTAATTTTTTGTAATCCCAGCAACTGGTTAGGTCCCATAGAGTTGGCCTTCTCCAGGTCCCGTCGAGGAAACAATGCCGTCTGGTGGGACCCAGGGAAGAGCCTTCTCTGTGGTGGCCCCGGCCCTCTGGAATCAACTCCCCCCCCACAGATCAGGACTGCCCCCACCCTCCTTGCCTTTTGCAAGCTCCTCAAAATCCACCTCTGCCGCCAGGCATGGGGAAATTGATTCCCCCTGGCTGTTCCGTTTTATGTATGGTTTGTATGAGATGTATGATTGCTTTTTATATTAAGGGTTTTAATTGTTTTTTTAAGCATTGGATTAGTACTGTGCTTTGCTGTTGTGAGCCTTCGGAGAGGGGCGGAATATATAATAATAATAATAATAATAATAATAATAATAATAATAATAATAATAATAATTTATATTATTTGTAAGCCGCACTGAGTCTTTCGGGATTGGGCGGCATAGAAATTGAATAAACAAACAAACATGCTAAAAACCTATACAAACGGTTAAGAACAATTAAAACAAAGCAACAGGAGAGCGGAGAGGGGCGGCATATAAATCCAATAAATAATAATAAATAATAATAATTTTAAAAAAGCAATTACTTCAGGCGTGGAGAGTGGGGAGAGAGTCCGACAGAACCCTTTGCACATGTTCAGAAGCACAGAAAACACTCCCCCCCCAACCGAGGGGTCCTACGGACAGGTGCAGCCACGGCGGGGGGGGGGGCGAGCGCGAGAGAGAAGCGAAGCCCGCCGTCCGTCCGTCCCCCAGTCATTTGCAAGAGAGCGCCCGCGGGCCCGAATAATTGTTCCGGAGGTTTGTTCCCAAGCGCTCCGTTTAGCAGGGAGGCAAATTGGGGCGGGGGGTCTTTTAGAAAAGTAGGATTAACAAATATTAATAGAGTTGGAAGGGACCTTAGAGGTCATCTAATTCAACCCCCCCTGCCCAAACCGCAGATCCTGCCTACACCTGCCTCTACCTACGCCTTGGAAGATGACGCCCCCCCCAAACTGATAGTCTTCCTCTCACCCCCTCCCATACACCCCCGCCCCAAATCACCTTCACCGCCTCCGCCTCCTCCTCCTCCTCCTCTTCTCTTCGGATCTGTTGGAAGCCAGCTGGCATCTTTCTGGCGGGGGCGGGTGGGGTTAGAAATCTTTTTGAGGCTGGGGTCGCCGCCGTCGAGTTTAGTTCCCAAGGCTGGAGAGTGGGGGTCCCGGGGAAAGGAGGGGGTTGCCCGTTAGGCCAAGAAGCGCTCGGAAAGCAAAGCAGCGAGCGGGAGGTCCCGTGCCCGGCTGGCGAGTCCAAGACTCCGGCCAGGGCCGGCCAGGGTACTCACGCTGCCCCCGCCCCTCGGTCGTTCATTGGTCCCGACCCCGGGGAGGAGGGGGAAGAGCTTGGACTTTTGGGGTGGGTGTCTGTCGCCCAGAGCGGTGGTCTTGGAGCAAATGAGGCGATCCTAATCAATAATGAGGACTAGAATTGAGATTATTAGCAATAGCATTTAGATTTATAGACCGCTTCACGGTGCTTTTCCAGCCCTCTCTAAGCGGTTGACAGAAGCAGCCTCTTGCCCCCAACAATCTGGGTCCTCATTTGACCCACCAAGGAAGGAAGGAAGGCTGAGTCGACCTATGGCTGGTTTGGACCTCACCCATGGCGGGTCCGCGCTCTAGTTTCTACTCAAAGCCCTGAGAATTTTTTCTGTTTCCCTCACAACGACCCTGACAGGTAGGCCAGGTCTCCACATGTGGGGTTGGCTCGCAATTAGGGGAACCAATCCGGGGAAGGGGCTGCAAGGAGAGGATTTCGGGTCTTCCAGGGAAGGAAGGAAGGAAGGAAGGGTAGGTAGAGATGGATGAATAGATAGATAGATAGATAGATAGATAGATAGATAGATATTAGATAGATAGATATTAGATAGATAGATAGATAGATAGATAGATAGATAGATAGATACTAGATAGATAGATAGATACTAGATAGATAGATAGATACTAGATAGATAGATATTAGATAGATAGATAGATAGATAGATAGATAGATAGATAGATAGATAGATAGATAATGATGATGGATGGATGGATGAAAGGAAGGAAGGAAGGAAAGAAAGATAGATAGATGATGGATGGATGGATGGATGGAAGGAAGGAAGGATGGATGGATAGATAGATAGATAGATAGATGATGGATGGATGGAAGGAAAGATAGATAGATAGATAGATAGATAGATAGATACTAGATAGATAGATAGATAGATAGATAGATAGATAGATATAGATAGATAGATAGATAGATAGATAGATAGAAAGAAAGAAAGAAAGAAAGAAAGAAAGAAACTGATACAACCCTTAGCTTTTATGTATGGTTCGTTAGGTTGTGTGATTGTTTTTTATAAGAAGGGTTTTAAATTGCTTTTAACATTATATTTGTACATTGTGTTTTGCTGTTGTGAACCGCTCCGAGTTCTCGGAGAGGGGCGGCATACAAATCTAATAAATTATTATTATTATTATTATTATTATTATTATTGTTGTTGTTGTTGTTGTTGTTGTCGTCATTGTTGTTATATATGGTAGGTAGAGATGGGTGGATAGATAGGTAGGTAGGTAGGTAGAGAAATAGAGAGATAGAGAGAGATAAATAGATATTAGATAGATAGATAGATAGATAGATAGATAGATAGATAGATAGATAGATAGATAGATAGATAGATAGATAGATAGATAGATAGATAGATTAGATAGATGGACAGACAGACAGACAGACACACACGCACACAGACAGACAGACAGACAGACAGACAGACAGACAGACAGACAGATAGATAGAGATGAATATATATTGATATGAATAGATAGATAAACAAATAAGAGAACAATGGATAAGCGGAACAATCAATCAACCAACTGATGAAGATATATGGTTGCACTGGTTAAGGTGGTGTTACTGGGCTGCCCCTCCTCAAATCAACTGGCACCCAATATGATCAAACCAGGCTTTGAAGGTTTCCCCCTTACCTTTCCACATTTAATTTAAATAAAATATTTTTTTTAATTTATTGGGCAGTGAAAGCAGGCAGAAATAGCCAGAGGGTCCAAAAAGAAATCAATTTTAATCCCTTTTCTCTTTCTCCCCCCCTCTAAATAAACCCATGCGCTCTCAGGGCAGGGGGGGAATTCGGACAATACTTTTGCCCCCTAACCAGGGTCACCAAGACCTCCATGGCACGTGGGACCCCTGAGACCCCCTTTAAAAAATCCAGCCCTCTTTTCACGCAACAGCTGAAGCCTGAGTAGCCCAAGCATGGTGGGAACTTAGCCAGTCTGTTTTGGGGAGTGGGGGGGGGTGTCACTCAAAATTCGCACTGTGGTCACGGGATGGCACAGCTGCGCGTTGGGAGGGGGGGAGGGCAGAGGGGCTCCGTAACTTGAGCCCAGGGACCGAAACAGAGGAAGGGATGGAGGGTGTGTTTCTATCCCGTCTTCTCTTTGAAGGAGTGTTGGCTTCGTTTTGGGTGGGTGGGAGACAAATTTAGAGAAAGACACCTCCTCCCTTGCATGTGCCCTTCGGATCTTCACCCCCCCCCCCAAACACACGCCTTCTCCCCCCTCCCCTCTGTCCAACTCCAGGCTGTCTCCGAAAATAGCCTCTTGGTTAACTGGAGCCGAGTGCGAGAGAGTTGTAAATTGAGTGGGTGGGGAGTAGAGGCCACCAGGTGCTTGGGCGGTGGGGGCTGATCTGAAAGGGAAGAAAAGCCTCCCACCGCACT